>NW_017306545.1:1332687-1334481 GCF_000935625.1 Nanorana parkeri
GACAGAAGACGTGCGACCGTACAGTAGAAACGGTCGCACGTCTCCGTTCACACTGCTCGATTATCGTACGAAAAACCGATCGCATACGATTATCGTACGATAATCGTGCAGTGTATGGGCACCTTTAGACAAGTAGTTTTTTTGTAAACATTTCCACAACCCTGACAGCTGCTGTGAAGAGCCTAGCTCAAGCAGCATAATTGTATCTTAATTAAAGACAAAATGAATCCTCAAAAAACACACAAATGTTAATAGAAAAGAAAAAGGTGAAAACAGCATCCAGAATACTAGCAAAAAAATTAGACTTTATGGCTATGGGTGGGGTTAACCGGGGGGAAGGGAATGGTCATGGGGGAGGAGGCACGCGGATCGGATTTGTTGGTTAAAGGGGTGGGGCAGTGGCAGACACTGGACTGCAGTTTCAGCGTCACTCTCCAGCATCCCGTCCAGCTCACTGGTTGCCAGGATCTAGGTGGGACATAAGCCAGAACATCCCTGCTCATCTCCTGGCAACGTCAGTGGGCTGGGTGGAAAGCCACACTGCAAAGAGCATTATAGGTTGTTGAGAGCTCTTAGTAACCTGGGATGATGTGGCCGCCCCCCTTCCACCACCCGGTCACTTCCCAATGAGATGCCACCTGAGGTAACCACCTCAGGCTGCCACATTATATGGACGGCCCTGATGTAAAGTTAATAACGCAACATCATTAATAAAGCTAACCATCATTCCGTACCAAAGCATTTTTTTTAACATGTCACAATGCTAGTACAGAGGAACTGAGAGAATTTGGTATAGAATCTATTCCTCCCTTGGGTGACGAAGGCATCAGATTTAAGAGGTTGCGTGCCTGGGAGAGTTTCTGGATTTATAAACTGAATAGTTTAACTCCAGCAGGTTTGAATGAAATACTGGAAATCTCATCTTGTCTTTAGATGAGGTTCTGGTTATCCGGTAGGGTTTTTAGAATTGTAGTAAGTAGGTTGGAGATATACATAACTGTCTTTTTTAATAGAGTTGTTCTTAATAACAGTGTCAAGGCCTCACGCTGATGTGTGCAACCAGGTATGCAGTACATATAGTCTTAATAGACGAAGAGTGATCTGTGCAATTTCATCACTATTGGTAATGTGCACAAGCGACAACACTCTAGCCTATTACACACTTTCATTTTTAATTTTCAGTCATCTAGTAGTATCATCAATATATGGGTCATAACCTTCTTTCTTGCAGGCGTGTGTCGTTGTTTATGTTGTTCTTGATGTTCAAGAGCATTATTTTAATTTATTTAATGTATGGGTAGGCATTCTTTCACCATTGCCCAGTTGATGGATTGTTCTACCCATCATATTTAGGGTTAGCAATTTAAGATATTTAGTTATCAAATGCACATAGAAACATGCATTGCATTTCCTTCCTCAAGCTTTTTTTTAATTCACTGTGACCACTATAGATAGGTTTTAATGCACTATGATTATTATTATTACTACATAGTATTTATATAGCGCCAACAGTTTGCGCAGCGCTCTACAATATATGGAAGACATTACAATACAATTCAAGACAAGATGGTAAGGAGGGCCCTGCCCCTGAGGGCTTACAATCTAAAAGAGGAGGGGGAAATGATACATGAGGAGGTAGCTGTGTGGGGATGAATTAAATTATTACTATGGATAGGTCTATTATGATCAAATATGATTTATTGATGCTAGTGTCCATGGTATTTATTAATGGTTTATTATGTTATTATAAAATATCTTATTTTTTATTATTATTATTATATAACAATTTATTGA
>NW_017306545.1:1334566-1343798 GCF_000935625.1 Nanorana parkeri
CGGCGTGTAATGACTTGCCGCCTGGCTTGCCGATTGGTCGGAAAGCTGGCCAATCAGGAAGCCAGGCTGCAAATCTTTACCCGCCCCCCCCAGCTTTCTGATTGGCAAGAAAGCCAATTTCATGCTTCCTCGTCACCTGGTAACGAGGGAGCATAGAGCCGGCTTCCCGACAAATCAGGAAGCCAGGTGGTGAGTCATTGGACACCGCCCCGTTTCCTTAATGGGACTTCCGGTATCGGTACTCGTACTCGATACCGAAAAAACGGTATCGGTGCATCCCTGATAATAACTATAGGATTTAAAATTGACTGAAAGAAAAGCAAGCAAGAACCTGAAAATTGCGAGACATGAAGGTTGATCGCCCTTTTCTACAATATACAGGAAAAAGGAAGTGACCAGAGAACCTTTACTGGCACTTGCATCTGTAAATCACATGTGCTCTGGTCCCAGCCTCTCATTTCTTTCACGCAGGTAACGTTTCACCGTTAACTGTTTGGAAAAAAAAGTTTAACCCTTTGATGTTTGTATTTGTATGCAAAGAACATGGTGATCTTAACACCACACTTCCACTGATGGAAAGAACAGCAGAAGCTGCTGTTATACAATAAAAGTGGCAATAAAGAGATAAAATGTTATAGCTAAACTCTGGGTTAAGCAAATATTGTCTACATACAAGAATCAGGTCTATTCTTACTTGAATATTGGTGTCATTTTGTGTATTTCTCCCAGATCTGTGCAGTAATCCAGTGTGCAAGTTTGCATCTATGAAGGAGCTTCCTGTAATAAAGACCAGTCACTGCTGTTCTCTCTCCTTGTGCAGGGTGACTGGTCTCGTCTCCACCCCCTCCTGTAATTTTCTGCAGGCAGCTTGTAGTGGCTGGAGCCTGCTGGGTCCCTCCCACAGCTCTGCTCCCTGACAAGTCTATATGCAGCATGTAAAGTGATGATGTGACAGCTACATTTACAAGGCAATATCTGGGTTTATATCCTTTGTGGCTACTAAGGAATATATTTTAAGGAAGTTTTTTGTGCCTGAGCTAGATGCCTAATGGGCATTTGCAAAAAAACAATTGCTGTCACATGGAGAGAAAGTCCTTAGCCTTGTGTAAGGTCTAAGCAGACCAACTTGCCGATGCCTAGCAACTCCGATGCCTAGCACTTCCGAGTACTTCCGGTATCAGGAAGCCGGGCGCTGCGTCATTACACGCTGGCCGGTTTACCGATATGCCGGGAAGCAGCTCCATGCTCTCTCGTCACTTGTGATGAGAGAGCATGGAGCCGACTTCCCGGCCAATCAGGAAGCCGGGCAGCGTGTAATGACGCGCTGCCCAGCTTCTTGATTGGTCGGGAAGCTGGCCTCGTGAGGTAAGGTTACCTTAGTATGTGCAGCCTGTCACCCCCGGGGCCACTCCAGCGATAACGAGGGAGATGTCGAGGGAGCAACGCGGCCTTCCTCCGGTACCCAGCTGGAGCCATCTGGCCGGCCAATCAGGAAGCCGGGCGCCGTGTAATGACGCGACGCCCTGCTTTCAGATTGGCCGGGAGGCTGGCTTCATGCTCCCTCGACATCTCCCTCGTTATCGCTGGAGTGGCCCCGGGGGTGACAGGCTGCACATACAAAGGTAAGAGGGGACTTTCTTGTTACATCAGGAAGCCAGGTAGCGAGTCATTACATGCCACCTGGCTTCCTGAAGGGGACTTCCGGTACTCGGTAATTGGTATCGACGAGTACGGAAAAAAAATTATCGGTACTCGTACTCAGTACCAAAATACCGGTATCGGTGCATCCCTACTGGGAACCAATGGAATGGGAGGAAATTTAGTATGACTCACACCTGAAGGTAATGATGGCCGCGTGTGCACTACGCGCGCGCCCCCGCAGCCTGTCTGCCGCACGCACACCCGCAGCCCCGCCTCCAGGAGTTCTTCCACCCAGAGGAAGACCCTGAGCCCTGCACCATAAACGACGACCCCAGGTAAGGTGATACCTCTGGTTCCCTGACATGTGTGCGCAGAGAGAATCCAGACTCTTAGTGTGCAGCCAATTTTGAAGGTAGAAGATTGTTACATAGATGTCCTATAGCCCTAAGGTATATGAAAGACCTGGTAGATGAAAAGCTAAATGCCTTGTCCGGGGAGTTTGATGCGGCTCTTTGTGGCTCTGGCATGGTTGGCAGCGGGATGGAGCAGGAGAGAGGACAAAAAACAAACTCCCCAGACAAGGCAGTAAGCTTTACCCCGATATTTGGCGTGTTTATTTTTGAATACATTATCAAAAAACGACTCTAGTATGTATTCCTATTACAAATGCTGATGTTATAACAGGAGAGGATATGCTGGGACTTTACAACTCATTTAGAAAGGATTAATTTCATGTCATCAAGCTTGAGGCCACTACAAAGCACTTCTTGATTATTTGATTTACGCAAGCAATCCTCCTATCAATCTTATTGCTGCTGCTATCATTGATATTCCAGTTTGGGGTATTACTTTGAACTGAACTGATCAATATTACATTTTATAGATGCCACATTGTAATTGTATTAAATATTTTTCTGCTTCTTATAGGTTATTGCTGCTTACATTGAAAAACAAATTGCTATGTATTATATACTCTTTTAAATATTTTTATGTGTGCGGTGTGTGTTTTGTTTTGATGTAATTACTGTTAATATTGAGACCCAGCACCTTTATTTCATAGCATTTCAGGTCTAACATGTTTTAGAATTACAATAAAATTATCCTTACAGTGGAAAAAAATGCTAACAGGGTTTTTATTAGAATAAAAGAATATAGATTTAGCTGTAACGGGAAATTTGACGCCAGCTTTCTACCGCCGGCAGAAGCGGAGGCACGGGGCAGCAGCTGAGGGAGGACGGCAGCACGGAGGAACGGCAGCAGCAGCTGGGTAAAGCAGCGGTAGAGCGGCCTCTCCTCCCCGCTGGTGCTGGCTGCAGCGGTCTGTGTCCGAGCTGCCTCTGCCGATACAAGCAGGGATTGAAAGGGCCAGCACCGGGAAGAACGAAGCAGAGCGGCGGCAACAACTACTCGATAAACGAATCGATGATGAGAATCGTTGCCAACAGTTATCAGTTAGTTGTTGCAGCCGTACAGGCCAGTGCTCGAATTAAGGGTCTGCTTTGGAATTTTATAGGGGACCCCACTTGTTTTTTAAGCATTGGGATCCCCCTTAAAATTCCTACCAGACCGAAAGGGTATGATATGACTTGAGGTGAACCCCATGCATTTTTTTTTTTACATCGGGGGTCCCCCCTAACAGACCTAAAGGGTCCGGTATGAATTGGGAGGGGGCCTGACGCAATTTTCTTTTTCTCCATCTTTCACAAACCTGCAGGGAGTCAGTCCCCGCTCTGGCTTTGTCTTTGGCTGTGCCGAGCTGAAGCATATGCGTTCAGCTTTGCTGTGTGCTTCTGCTGCTGTACGGGCTGTTGTGAACCGAAGGGTTCCTGCAGCCGAAGTGAGCCGAAGGATTAGCCGATAGTTCGGCTAAATCCTTCGGGAGCCTGGTAAATAACCCCCTAAATGTGAGATTGTAGTCCATCATGGGAGTGAGCTTGGAGCGGTGGCTACTTTACAACACACACGGGGACCATGGGGAACAAAAGTAGCCACCCTCCAGAAGGAAGGACAGTGTCAGCACCAATTCAGAGATGATTTGAGGATCTACAGCTGAGTGATACACAAATAAGATACAGTAATACCTTGGTTTGCAAGTGTTCCGCAAGACAAGCAAACATTTCTGAAAAAATGTTGCCCTGATATACGAGCGATGTCTTGCAATTCGAACAAAATTGTGTAGAAAAGCACCACACGTATAAGGCTGTAGCAGTGCGAGCGATTAATCTGTTTAACGACGACAATGCAATGTCACATTTCTGCGAAATCCACAAAAGGAGGCAAAAGCAAGTGTCATTGGATAGATTCCTTGTTAAGGTTTCACAAAATGAAAAAGATTCCATTGAGCCAAGAGATATCAGTGATTCCGTTAGTGATAGTGAAAGTCGTCCTATACAATAATCCTCCTCTCTCTTCTCTCCCGCACACAAAAAATCAAGGTACCCGTTCCAAAGAGGCAAGAACCAGCAACAAAATGTATGTGATCCCAGAACCTGTTACTGGGGGCAATTGTGGACCTCCCAATCCAGCCATATTTCTGCCGCAAATGCTCTCCTCCACATACCGATCCAGCCACAATTCTGCCTCCATCTGCCACTTCTACAAGCTAGTTCAGCCTAATTTCTGCCTGGCAGACGTTCTCCGCAGTTCAGGCCTGCTATCAACTCACTGCTTTCCACACCATCCCATGTCCAGCCACAATGGGGAGCGCTGTGGCTTAGCGGTTCCTGCCCTGCAGCACTAGGACACCCAGTTAAAATCCCAACGAGGACACTACCTACTTGGAGTTTGTGTGTTCTGCCTGTGTGCGTTTCCTTCAGGTTAACCAGTTTGCTACCAAGCTCCAAAAACATACTGGTAGGTTAAAGAGCTCCTGTCAAAATTGACCCTATGTGTATGTACACATGTGAGGTAGGATTGTAAGCTTCTCGAGGACAGGGGCTATGTTAATGTCCAATATGTAAAGTGTTGCATTAATTGTCGGTGCTGCATAAATAGGGCTGCAACAACTAATCGATTATAATCGATTATTGAAAAAGTTGTCAACTTTTTCAATAATCGATTAATCGGCTTCTGATTGGTTGGCCCTGTTCACGGCTCCGCACACGCTGCGCGCCACACCTCCTCCCCACCTCAAACTTTTCATTTCACTATATTGCACACCACACTATTTTTTTTCTTTTTTACTTCCACTGCTCCAAGCTTGCTCCTGTGATGGACTGCAATCTCAATACAAACTAGAAGTCCCATCACTGGAGCCATTTTTAAAATGTATTTCTTATCCGATTAACCGATTAATCGAACTTAATAATCGGCTAACTAATCGATTTTGAAAATAATCGTTAGCTGCAGCTCTATGCATAAACACCGGTAACAACAAACTTTGAGATTGAGAGATAGATATATCTATATCTATCTCAATCACACACATATATATATATATTTTTTTTTTTCCAAGTTCTACTTTAAGGAAGAAAAACCATTTTCTTCACAGTGCGGTTTAAGTGTTCAGTATGGCCGGCAGCAAATGGTCAGCTTTGCAGTTTTAGTTTCTACAATAACCATTCTATTAGAGTTAATTCATTATATTTTTATGAGAATACATAAGATTCTTATTCACTGCTTAAGCATTCTAACATACATTAAGTACTGTAATTAGCTCTTACTGATTTTCATAAGTCTGCACACTTTTCAAACCGTCTCAGGATCTCAGCAGCACAATACGGGCATTGATTAACCCTGATCTATGTCGCAATAAAATTAAAGTGTTTTGATGTTTTGTGTGTTGCTGCTCACAGCTTAACAAATCCTGGCGCCAGCTTGTTATGCATTACTAGAGTCATGTCATGCTTGGGTCTTGGAGAGTACAACTCAGGTACCAAGGATTAGGATAGTCATTTTACATTAACTGATGACTGGAAACATTGATTTGTAAAAGGGGCTGTATCAGCAGTGATCTTTAGCAATCTCACGTCTCCTGAACTCGTCCCCAGACTTCAACAACTTCTATAGCATGTTAGCAGTCTCTGATCATCCCCTGCACCAGCCTGTAGTCTCTGACAGCTATCTGTATCATTACATTCACTGAATATTATGTGTAGCCCTTTGGTGGTGTCAGGGGCCACACATGAAGCCCCTTAAGTAATTAAAAAAACTTCTATTCTGTATATTACAAGTATGCTCACTGCAATACTCTTTAATACTACCATGTTTGGGATATTGCAATACAGAACTGTCTGTTAATAACCTTAAAAATCAAATAAAAAAACATTTGTGAAAAAAAAAAAAAAAACGTACGATCTGCCCATCTTGGACAGGCAGACCGTACTTGCGATCATCACAAGCCCGCCCGGGCCCGTTCGGCATTTGTCTCCCGAGCATGCCACAAACCAGCCGAAAATCGTAAGATTTTCAGCTGGTTTTCGAACATGCTCCTTAGACAAAAGATGTGCGACCGTACAGTAGAAACAGTTGCACGCCTTCCATACACTTTGCGATTATCGTACGATCGCGGGATTTCCCGCGATTATCGTGCGATAATCGCACCGTGTATGGGCACCTTTATACTAAGAAAGATGTCCATCATCGTTCTAGCGTGATCATATCCTAACTGATATTGCAGCTAACTGATATATCAATCTGTCATAACACTGACTTTAACAACTAGAAACCAGTTCCAGGGACAATGAGGGGAATTTCTCAAAACTGGAGCCGACAAAATCTGAAGCAGTTGCCCACGGCAACCAATCGGCTTCTCTCTTCAGTATGGTTAGTTGAGATTTCAAAATTAAAGAGGGAAGCTGATTGGTTGCTGTGTACAGCTATTCCAAATTCTGTCTGACCAGGTTTTGATAAATTCCCCTCTCTGCTTTAATTCAGCAATCACAACCATTCACACCCAACACAGCATTAAAATGTACCGTCTTCCCAATGATGTATAACTGGGTTATAGCTTTTTATTATTGTTATTATTATTATTATTATTATTTACAAGGTGTTATTTCCTAAATATAACAGTGTATGCAAAGCCAAACTTGTTTTTTTTCTGTTTTGACCAGATTACAGAAGGGTTAAATCTCCTATTTAGTGTTTTGACTGTCTGTGTACCATTGAGGAAAAATTCCATTCACTTCCTGTCCCGAGGCGCAACAAAGAAAAAGATTTCCCCTCCCCTCTGGAGACAACTCAAAAATGTTGGATTCCCCCTCACTTTCAGTCTCCGGCCACCAGTACAAATAGAATCTCACCAATACCCCAGCAATAAAAACTAAACAGAGGGTCTAACCCTTCTCCACTCTAAACAAAAGGTTTTGCCTGAAGATGCACGTTAAAATCTTAACCTTTGCAGTGGGGCTACCCCCCACTACTCACCCAAACTGCAATTCCAGCTGGCTCCAGCAACAGAATGTCCCTTGGTGTCCTCACATCTTATATACTGCATAGGACATGATGACTGACCTTAGACCACTGCAGAAAAGGGGGAGAGAGGCTGCAGGGACCAGTCTAGGAGCCAGCTGGGATCGAGGTTAAGGCGAGTATAGCTCTGTTATTTTAGCACCTAGATAAAAAACGTAGCCCCAATGTTCTGTCTGGAGCTCTTCTTTAAATCTGAACTCCGGGATAGAAGTACATTTTCTCCATAACTGTCATTAGATATGTGCATTAGAAAGTGTCTATTTTTTTTTTCTTTTTAAACAATAAAACGTCACCATTTGTCAAAAATACATCCGCGACGCCTTGCTCCCACTGATAAAAAGGCTGTGTACCTGGAGGAGGTAATATGGAGGTGGATTCATCACATCCACTCACAAGGAGAAACAATAATTCCCATCATGAAATGGGAATTGTAGTTGCATATGGGTGAGAATGTGGGCGGGATCAGGGGCAGGACCTGGGGGCGGGTACAGCTGTGACAAATCAGGAGACTCCTGGCCTGTCAGTTAAACCATTAGGCCAAGGTGAGGTGGCAAGAAGTTTCTTCACCTGTCAGTCTAAGCTCACATTGACACCATGGCACAGCAGTGACGCACTTTCCCACATGTTCGTGTAACCAGCGTTTGGTGCGCACACCTATTGATTTCAATGGGTTCCTGGATGCACGCCAATACCAGTATAGTAGTGCATGTAGCAAATTCTGAGATGTGTACAGCTTTATTCCCTGCTCATTTGTGTGTGTTCTAACACACAAATGAGCATTTATGGCACCCCAAATGCTCAGTCACATTTGGGGTGCCATTAATGAGTAATGGTGCGTTTGGTGCACATTTCCTGAATGCACATACGCACGATTGACATTTGTTCACAATATGCTATGGTGTGAATGGAACATAAGCTCACCACACATGTATCGTGTATAGGGAAGCACTGAAATTTCGTCTGCCAATACATTTTGGACGAAAATGGTACTACGGACATAGTATCAAAACATCTGCAAAAGCAGTACATCCCTAGCTTCTCTCCTCCCCGCTGAGCACCGGTCTGTGTCCCCTCCGATCCCCGCTGCTCTCCCCTGCCTGTGTCGGCAGAGGCAACAGGGATCGGAGGGGACACAGATTGGAGCCCAGCAGGGAGGAGAGAAGCTGTCAGGAGGCTGATCAGGGCGTTGCAGGGAGAGGTCAGCAGTTAGCAGTCATAGGAGGCCGAGCTCTCCTCCCGCCATGCTCAGTCTCCTGTGGCAGGCAGAGCAGTCAGGATGGAGAGTGGACTACAAACACTCATCAATCAGGACTGATTAATAAAAAAAAACTGAGGACATATGCTTACTGTGTCCCCAATTATGAATGAACAGGAAGTGCTCTACATCACTTCCTGTTCATTCATGATTGTGGACATAGTAACTCATAGTATATCCTCCATTTATGAATGAAGAGGAACACTCAGAGGATTCCTGTTCATTCATAACAGGGGCTGCAGAAAGAGAGATTGGAGGACTCTGTGTCCTGAAATCTCTTTCTATTTCAAAAGGGAAATATCAACGGTCTGTTTAGACCTTTGATATGGCTCCAGAGGCCCCAACAGTAAAGTAAAAATAATAAATAATTAAAAAATAAATAACTATTTAAAAAGTTTGGGGGAAAAAGTTATTATTGGTTTGAGCCTGACAAGTTTTTAAAATTCCAGAGTCGGTCTACAAATGTAATTTTGGTGCATCCCTAATGGTGACCCTAAGGCCCCATTCACATGTAGCGACATACCTTTGCAGTGGCCGGGATAGCACGACTTTCGGGGCGACGTTCCAGCGACGATCCAGCGACGGTAGCGCGACCTTCTCCGTCGGGCTCCCTAGAAAAAAAGCAAAATCCGCCGAAAAAAGGGTCCTGTAGAAGCGACCGCGACGCGCGACATTGAGCTAAGACAGCTCCATTGACTATCATTAGCCGGCGACTTCCCGCGCTATCGCGCAGCAAAAATGCGCGAAATCGCGCGATAAGTCGCTACATGTGAATGGGGCCTTAGTGTTATGTCAATGTGTGTGGTATACAGATATTTCCTGGCCTGTCAATTATTTGACACATAGTAAGGGGGCGGGTCTGAGAAGCCCAATCCCACCCACTATGACAAGCAGTGACACAAAAACATCATGGCTCAATGTTCC
>NW_017306545.1:1344830-1351421 GCF_000935625.1 Nanorana parkeri
TGGGAACTACAGAGGGGATAGAAGCGGGGGGGGGGATGTGGGGCGGGGGGTGAGACAGTGGGCATGGCAGACATTGGTCATAGTTAAAAGGAAATGCAGGGGACTGAGACCTGATCATTAAATAATCAATGTGGGATTATTCTGCAGCTACTTATTAATACATGATCACATTGTATGAACTTTTAATACATCAGAAAACATGTCAGGCCGGAGCACAGCTGTAATCTGAAATAAAAACAGTGCTAAATAAATGATAAAAAGTGATGACAGTGCAGGGCAGCGGACAGATCAATGCACAGATCATAAATAATGGGACAATACAAGAAATAAACCTCCCAGATCACCCCTGGAAATCACAGTCGGCTCTATAAGAGAGCAACAGGCTGCAAGAAGGTGAAGTTCTCCGCGGCCTGGTCACCCCACAGTCCCCCCAACTTCTCTCTTACTTTTTCAGGTCCACGCTGAAGAGCCCAAAACCGGCCGGTGTGGAGCTGCCACCCGTGGTGGCCTCCTGTGCCAGCTCTGCAGATTCTCCTCCGCCCCCTACGGAGCTGTAGTCCTGGTTGTAGGTGAGGGCCGTGCTGGAGGTAGACATGGCAAAGTAAGTGTCAGTAACTTCTCTGATAACGGGGACCGGGAACGGGCGCTGCAGGCACTACGGAAGCGGAGGGACCAATCACGTGACGGGGGCTGAGCGCTGACACGGCGCACAGGGGAAAGGCGGAACAGCTACAGCCTCGGAATTCCGGGTTTACTATGGATGATACCGCCACGCAGCCAATGGGACTATGAGAACACTCCGTGGGCGTACCCGCTCGTGTGTAACTGAGAGTCACATCACATGCTGTCTGCCAGGTAGTTGTTGTTGTCCCACTCTTGTGGGGTTCGGGTGTGGTGTGGCGTTGTTCCGGTCCGGTTTTGTTTTGGTTGCTGAAAATATAATAAAACCGACATTTAACAACACAGTCAATGATTGGAATTCTCTTCTTGACACGTGGCCATGGGCCAGCTCTTTCCTTCAATTGAAAAGTTTCTGACAATTTTGTGTCCAGTTCTATCATTCTTATAATAAAACTTAAAGTGACATTAAAGTCTAAAAAATGTTTCCCTCCCCCCCCGAATGTTGGTGTAAGCACTTGCCTTAAATGATGTCTCTTAATCCCATCTTCTTTCCTGTCCTTTTCAGCCTTCTCTCCAGCGCTGCTGCGGGTCTCCGATCCAGCTCTGACTGCTCTGTCCTTGCTGGCACTTCCTGTCCCACGGCGTCTGTATGCGGGTGCACATGTCCATAGACTTACCTTGTGTCTCTCCTCGTCTCCTGGCCGAAAATCTGAAGTGCGCATGCGTGACGGGGGCTGAGCGCTGACACGGCGCATGTGTGAAGGGGGCTGAGCGCTGACTCTCCAGCGCTGCTGCGGGTCTCCGATCCAGCTCTGACTGCTCTGTCCTTGCTGGCACTTCCTGTCCCACGGCGTCTGTATGCGGGTGCACGTGTCCATAGACTTACCTTGTGTCTCTCCTCGTCTCCTGGCCGAAAATCTGAAGTGCGCATGCGCCCGCCCCCAAGATCCTCTACGGCCGTCCGAGATTTTTCAGATTTCTGGACGGGCGCGCGCGGCGAAGACACCTCTTTTTAAGCGTTCGTGTTTTTTTTTACGTTTTTGCATACATCTACTGCTTGCCCGCAGTAGATATATGCAAAAAAAAACAGAGGGTTTAATAACCCTTTAAAGTGTATGTCCAGCTCAAAAGTTGTTTGAGAACTGTAGAACTCCTGCTTGGTTTCTACTGCTATCCAGGGCTCCTTTAGACCCCATTCACACTGAGCGGCATGAAAAATTGCGCGTTTTTCCACACGATTTCGAGCTGAGCGACTTGAGCTACATTGCACATTTTGTCGCGCTACATAGCGTGCCTTTTGGGAGGGACTTCGTCGCTGCTATATTGGGCTGTAACCAATCAAAAGCGGTCTTGATGTGACATCATTCCTTCCTTCCATATTGCTGTGCAAAAGTGACACTTCTGTAGCGCAATATCGCCGGTAATGCGTGACATTGAGCGACACAGAAAAATAGGTCATGTTCCAGCTACAAGCTTGAGCGACGAGCTACTGGCGACATTGAGCTGTGAGATGTGAACAGCTCTATTGAAATGCATTGGACAAGCTACATAGAGCGACATTGTGCGAAAATATGCGCGATTTTGGGGTGGAAATCGCGCAACAAACCGCTCAGTGTGAACGGGGTCTTAGAAAGATTTCACTTCCTGTCCCGATGACAAAGGTTTTACCAGAGAGCAAGTGAGGGAAACTCAGAGACAGAAATAAAAATATGACAGAGGCTTTAGTCTTTCTGGATGCTACAAAAATATATTTTTTTTGTTTGTTGGAGAGCTACCCTCACTTCCTGTTTTGTAAAATGTTTTAAACAGGACAGGAAGTGAGGAAAAATCTCTCTAATGGTGCCCCAGATAACTAGAGGTGCGCTGTAATGGAATTTTCTGACCGCAACCGAAAATAAAAAAAAATGTCAGACAGAAACCGAAAAAAAAATTAACTTTTTTCAATTTTTTTCATATTTTATTATTTCTTTTTTTCCTAAACATTTTAAAATTATTTTTTATATATATTTTTTTTTTTTTTACTCTGCTATTGGGGGCTTTGGGGAAATATCAGAAGTCTGAACAGGCCCCTGATATTTCCCTTATAAAAAAGAAAAAGAGATGGAGGACACAGAGTCTCTTTTTCTGCAGCCCCTGTTATGAATGGACAGAAATTCTCTATACCAAGTGTTCCTGTCCATTCATAACCTGTGGATATAGTACGTTTACCATGTCCACAATCATGAATGAACAGGAAGTGATGTAGAGCACCTTCTGTTCATTCATAATTGGGCACACAGTAAACAATTCTTTATAAGCAGCCAGCGATCAGCTGATCTCTGACTGCTTATACCCGCTCTCCATCCTGGCACTGTGTCACAGGAGGCTGAGCAAGCGGTGCGGGGAGGAGAGCTCGATCTTCTCTGACAGCCAACTCCTCTCCCATACCGCCGGCTCGGCCTCCTGTGACAGGTCACAGTTGTCTCCTCTCCCATGCCGCTCTCCATCCTGATCTCTCCTCCCGCACCACCCCGCTCAGCCTCCTGTGACCCGCTGCTCACAGCACGCCCCGCTCGGCCTCCTGACAGTTTCTTTCCTCCTCACTGGACGCTGCTCTGTGTCAGAGGGGACACAGAGCAGCACCCAGCAGGGAAGAGAGAAACTAGGAATGCACTGCAATTTTGTCCGAAAGATGGCACTTTCACCATTTTGCCCAGAGTGCCATTTTCTGCCAACGTTTCAGAGGCCGAAATTTCAGTGCATCCCTACAGATACCGTGTTTCCCCGAAAATAAGACAGTGTCTTATTTTATTTTTTTCACGAAAAAAGACACTAGGTCTTATTTTCGGGGGATGTCTTACCTGGCTGCAGCTGTCCGCTCTGCCGTCCAGGGTGCCACAAACAGGTGGGCGGGCATGCGTGCGTGCGGGGGGGGCGTGTCTGGCAGGGAGGGCGGGAGGGAGTTGCCTCTCCGCTCTGATGCAATGAATGGAGAAACAGACAGGTGGGCGGGCGGGTAGGGGGGGGGCGTGTCGGGCAGGGGGGGCGGGAGGGAGTTGCCTCTCCGCTCTGATGCAATGAATGGAGAAACAGACAGGTGGGCGTGCGGGTAGGTGGGCGGGCGAGGGGCCAGGAGGGAGCTGCGGCCGGTCTTCACATATAAAATGTAATTACATGTGCAGCTACCCCGGAAGTAAGATCTAGCGCTATCTTCAGGGATGTCTGTAATATAAGACCTACAACCAAAGTAGGTCTTATTTTCGGGGTAGGTCTTATATTACAGAAATCCCCGAAGATAGCGCTAGGTCTTATTTTCGGGGTAGGTCTTACTTTTGGGAAAGCACGGTAACAATAAAAAAACTGACAGGGGTGCTATCCCTTCCCCACTCTGTCTAAAACTAAGAATACTTCAGGTGACTGAAAGTACAAAATTAAGCATTGAGAAGCTTACTGTGACAATTAAAATGAGAATGCAAGCAATGTGTTTATATTACAACTGAGCTCCCTGTGTGGCCTCATGTCTGTGAAAGTTCTCATTCATGCAGGTCATGGTATATCTGTAAAGAATAAGTCAAGGCAACTGGACCTGCTGTATTTTTCTTGAAGATGTTTCACTGGTCATCCGACCAGCTTTCTCAATTCAGAATGACTTGTACAAAAATTATCTGGGAATAAATATGGTAAATGTCGCTCCAATCCACATAATCTGTTAGTCACAACCAGGTGTTTGTTTGCATTTGCATAATTGGAGTATAGGTGTTATTAACCAGCCCAGAGAGAGGTGTTAAACAGCATTGTATGTGGCAGACAATAGATGTCTCACTTTATAGGACTGATAAAGTGATCAATCAAAGTGATAATAGCGCCAGACAGTCAATTCAAACAACAGTCCAGTCCTTAATCGTGAAAATGTGAAAGCTTTTTCAAGTGAGAAAAAAAGAACTTCCTCCAAATCCGATAAAGTGCAGATACAGTAAACAGGTGTCAAAATAATTCAGCGTTCCAATGAAAAAGTGCTCCTCCATGTGTCGAAAAGGCGCCCACCCCACAACCCCCCCCCTACTATGAAGAGAGTACGGACGAACAATTAAGTGGGGACCACAGGGACCTGGTGCTTCCTACTATGAAGTGAATGAATACAAGTGGTTATGTGCAGGAAGTTGGGAGCACATGTGCTTGGAGGTTCTCTACTATGAAGAAAGTAAAGAGAAGCAATTTTGTGAGTGGGGGCCACAAGGGCCCAGAGGTTTCCTATTAGGAGGAGGTGCACAGAGGACCCCCTTGGTGTTCAGCATGACTACGAATGAGCAAAATTGAGAGTTTTAATTTCCTCAAAATAAATTATTAGTCAACGGGGAAGGCAAAGTAAAGTGATGTTTTTGGTATTTTTAAGGATGCAATGAGTCAAAGTGGTCAATGAGCATTACAGAAGCTCATTTCAGCTATTTCACACCTGTACATGGGCCAAAGAAAAAAGCCATCATTATTGTACTTTTTTAACAGAAAGCGGGGAGGGGGGACAAAAAATTACAAATGTAAAAAAAAGAACAATGACAGGGTTATTCACTAAAGGGTGAAGAGTTTGGAGAAGGCAGGAGAACAATCTAGGACAACATAGCTGAACTGGAAGGTGAGCTGAATTGGAGAATGTTTCCAGTTCAGCTATGCTGACCTAAATTATTCCCTTCTCCTGCCTTCTCCAAACTCTTCACCCTTTAGTGAATAACCCTGTAAATGAAAAAAATTAAACTGCCCCAAATACAGATTTCCGCTTCTGCTCACTGTTACAATTAGTCATTTCTATATCAATTTTCCCCAAATCACTCCAGTGATCCCTATTGGCCAGCAGGAGGCGATGAAGAACCCTTTCTTTTAGAATTCAAGGTATGTATGTATTGGACAAGGCTGACTACTATGGAAGAATTTACACAACTGTTAACATAAAAAAAATACATTTCACACAAAGGGAAGTTGATATGTGAAGCATATTTATAAATCAGCTGGAAAAGTATCACAAATCAACAGATCAGACAAATACACATTGTACAGCAAAGTACTTCTTTACATTTTTGCCCAAGCACTTACAGTCAATGAAGGGAATTTATCAAAACTGGAGCAGACAAAATGTGGAGCCATTGGCAACCAATAAGCTTCTCTGTTTCATTTTCAAATCTTAACTGAACAAACAGAGAAGCTGATAGGTTGCCAATCACAGCTGTTCCAGATTCTCTCTGCTCCAGTTTTGATAAATTCCCCCCATTATGTTTTCAAACAACTCCAACTCTCTCAGCTCTCCTTCACTGAACTTCCTGTCCAGTACAAGATCACAGGGGACAGTGATGTCTCCAGCAGATGTCCATCTACTAGCTTAGAGAAGGGAGGATTGAGGAGTGAGGAGTGGGAAGGGGGAGTGTCTTGCCTTGCTCTGCCTGTGTGTTTGTGGAAACACACACAGCTAATTAGCACACACAAGCGTGGCCCCTCGTCTCACAGAACACCTTGGGGGGGATTTATTAAAACTGGAGCAGACAAAATCTGGAGCAGCTGTGCATGACAACCAATCAGCTTGTCTCTTCAGTTTGCAAAGTTAAGGTGGCCATACACTGTACAACCATCGCAAGACCTTAGTCTTGCGATGGTTGTACAGGGATTAAAAAAACATACGATCTGCCTATCCTGGACCGGCAGATCGCACTCTCGATCATCGCAAGCCCGCCCCCCTGTGGGGCGGGCTTCCGATGACCGCAATGCTGAACGGGCAGTGTGCGCATGCGCACACCGGCCCGTTCGGCATTTGTCTTCCGAGCAACGTTCTAACCAGCCGAGAATCGTACGATTCCCGGCTGGTTTTCGAACATGCTGGTTCGACGGAAGACGTGCGACCGTACAGTAGAAACGGTCGCACGTCTCCGTTCACACTGCTCGATTCTCGTACGATCGCGGGATTTCCCGCGATTCTCGTACGAGAATCGAGCAGTGTATGGGCACCTT
>NW_017306545.1:1352430-1371878 GCF_000935625.1 Nanorana parkeri
GGCAGATCGCACTCTCGATCATCGCAAGCCCGCCCCCCTGTGGGGCGGGCTTCCGATGACCGCAATGCTGAACGGGCAGTGTGCGCATGCGCACACCGGCCCGTTCGGCATTTGTCTTCCGAGCAACGTTCTAACCAGCCGAGAATCGTACGATTCCCGGCTGGTTTTCGAACATGCTGGTTCGACGGAAGACGTGCGACCGTACAGTAGAAACGGTCGCACGTCTCCGTTCACACTGCTCGATTCTCGTACGATCGCGGGATTTCCCGCGATTCTCGTACGAGAATCGAGCAGTGTGTGGGCACCTTTACAATTTGAAAATGAAAGAGGGAAGCTGATTGGTTGTCATGCACAGCTGCTCCAGATTTTGTCTGCTCCAATTTTGATAAATTCCCTTTCTTGTATTCTGTGAGAAAAATACAAGGCATTTTGTGAACGGGCAAGTAGTGAGGAGGGGCAGAGATGCGACTGAAGCACTTCACTGCTCGGGTCACATCTCTTACTCCCCACAGTGCCCAGAAGCCAAGTGTGTAGGAGCCGGCACTTTGCAATTCATATACTTTGCAGCTGACCTCCATACATAACACCCAGCTTTATTTTTTATTATTATTTATTTAAGTTGTATTAATTTAAACAAATAAACAGAACATAAATCGCATAAAGATATTCAAAGATTATTGAAAAAGGCATATATGACATAAGAACACTCATGTCCAATAATATAAGAAAAATATTAAAGGAGAACTATGGGGTCAGGGCTTTTCCACATAGTTCTCCTAAGGGTAACGGGAGGACACAAACTAGAGTTTTCCCGTGCCCAAAGCTCAGTATACCGCGAGCTACAGCTCGCGGTATACTGAGACACCGCAGCCGGAGCGGATCCCGACAATTATGTCTGGATCCACCCAGCTGTGTGAGTGACAGCTGGCTCTGCCTATCTAGAGGCCCCCTGCCCCGTCCGTTCAGCCAGTCAGCGCTGGAGGATCGGAGCGGGGAGGGTGGAATCCAGCCCCTCCCCTGTCACGGCAGAGATCTGTGACAGGATCGAGAGGTGAGCGAACGTCGGTATGTGCTCGCTCACTTCCCGATCTACTGCGCCGACCTGTGACAATGAAACTTGTTTCCCCGAAAATAAGACCTACCCCGAAAATAAGACCTAGTTGTGACCATTCCCGGGGCCGGTGGTGGCATAGGGGGGAACTTGAAGAGCCGGAGATAATCAGTGGTGCCAACGAAGCCAGCGCTAGAGGAAGCGAGGCGGCAGCGGAGGGAGCAGAGCCGCATAAGCCGATGCCTCCTCTATAGCGCCGGCTCCTCTCACAGTGATACCAAATGCACTCCACCTGTGAGGAATCGATAGTGAAAGCGCGTTTCGCTCATTCTGGCCAGCGATTGGTTACCATATTACTCTTGGAAAAGTACGGCACCCCCGATTTCCCTGATCACCATATTTTTGTACAAGAATAAGTGTGGATTGTTGTACATTAAAAAAAAAAGACCTACCCCGAAAATAAGACCTAGTGTGTTTTTTTGAGCCCAAAAAAATATAAGACAGTGTCTTATTTTCGGGGAAACACGGTATGAGGTGAGTGAAAAGCACTCACCTCATAGTTCTCCTTTAAGGATTGGAAGAAAAGGGTAAGAAGACAATTAGACCGGTGAAATGACAAATGACAAGAACAAACTCTGGTTATGGTACTGGAACTTATTCACATCATAAAGTACATGTTACCCATTAAATAAGTGAAAACTATAAGATGTATTGCATATTATGATACAATTTCAAAGTAAATGAAAAAGTAAAACACGCAGCTTTATAATGATATTTTACACACCCAGCGCAGTGTGTAAGTTACCATTTTTTCCTAGAGTTTGGCTTTAAGTTTAAGACTATACCTGTCACATATCCAGGCCCGGATTCCACACAAGGCCACCGAGGCCCGGCCTCGGGGCGGCAGGGCGCAGAGGGGCGGCAGAGGTGTCCTTGTGGGGAAGTTGCCCTCTCTACATTCAGTCCTGCTTTGTACAAGCAGGACTAAATGTAGAGTGAGGCAGCTGATTTTTCGTTCACTCGGCGAGACACATGCAAACAGTGTGCAGCCTCCTCCCCGGCCCCCCTGCACTTACCTCTTTACTCTGGTTCCGTCCTCCGCCGCCGAGTCTCTCACTGCAGGGAGCAGAGCGGCAGGGTTAAAAGCAACCCTGCCGCTCCGTGTAGACAGTGAGAGGGGAGAGCTGTGCTCTTCCTCTCTCACCTGTCACATGAGTTCCAGCACAGTGCTGTGCTAGAACTCCTGTAAGGGGGGGCTGGGAGAGGGCGCATCACAGAACCTGGCCTTGGGGCGGCAGGGAGAGTAAATCCGGCATTGCACATATCTTGGTGTGAGCCTGAAGTGACGAGGAAGGCCTCCCCTTGCAGCTCTCGTCTGAGCCCCACTGGAGATGAGACAGCAGTTGTACAGACAGAGAGGGACATGAGTTCCTGTGGCTGATATAGATAAATGATACACCGGAGATGATGGTGCTGACGACTGGATGCCAGAGGTAGCTGGTGGCTGATAACAGATCAGACAGCACTGGTGAATCGGAGTCAGGAACAAGCCAGATCGGTAACGTGCGGTCAGCGTGGCGCAGAAGCAGGAGACAGAAGTGATGTCAGGAGCAGGCCGGGTCATACACTTGTGCGCAGAGTGGTGCCAAATCAGAAGACAGAAGGATGGTCAGGAGACAAGCCGAGGTCACAAGGCAGGCAGCAATCAGGCAGGAATCAAGGCGGGTCACACAGGTATCAGGAACAGGATCACGCATGCAGGATACAGCTAAAGATCTCTCAGCATGGTGCAGATGCAGGAGTCATCCGCCTGGCACCAAGAACAAGAACGTTTTCACACATGTGCATTCCTATGTGCAATAGTGGAACCGTAGCACAGAACACGCAATGCAACTGCACACCGGCTCCTGCAGCAATCCGGACAGGAGCTGTACTACGGGTGCTGACTAAAGTACTCTGACAATACTCTTATCAGCTTGTCTATAAATGATTTCCACATAACATCACAAGCCTTCTGAGGTGGTGCAGCTACAGTAATAATATCAATTGTCCTTATCAGTGATATGCTTGCTTTACAAAATGTTTCACTGATTGCTTCTTCAGGGGATGAGGTGAAAATATTCTAATAGGGACAAGAGTATAAAGTCATTTTAGAGACATTACAAATATATTGTTATAGGTGACAAATATCAGCCAATCTCTCCATACTCCAAAATACATTGTACATATCATTCAAAGGTAGATACTCACTATGGGGGGTCTATGGTCAGTAGGGATTCCTCAGTGTAGGGGGAGGGGTGGGAAGAACCCCCCCATCCCCACTCCTTATCCCGTGTAAAGCTCCCTAAGTTATAGACATAGTTCCCCCTTAAAGGGTATCTGTGGTCAAACAAATAATAAAAATAAATCTGTATTTGTATATTAAATTCCCATAAGTTCTATCCCGCTCCTAATATCCCTCTAGAAGTTTATAAACGTACTTACTGAAGATGTCCATAGGATGATCTTGCTCAATGTACTGACACAATTTCACTCAGCCCTGTGAATATGTACTTGATTGTGTCACAACTCTCACAAGGCCTGCCGTCTGAACTACAACACAACATCTGAACAATGTAACATCAACTAAACCTTCAAAAGGACGCCTGTGATGAAGCCCAGGTGGTGAAACGCGTGAGAGGCGTGGTGTGGGAGATGCTTCTGGCGATGTACATGCTGTTCATTGTTCTCTGGGATTTACTTACTTTTTTTGGAATCTGGAATATTTCAATAAACTTTTGGATTGCACTCATTCTGGTTTTGTGCGGCTGATCTTTTGAGGATTAGTTTGAACAAGTGGGAAGCACCCAGAATGTGGACTGATCGCAGAGGAACTTAGAATGGAGCGGTCAACCTATGGAGCTTTTTTTGATTAACCAAACCTTGTCTGAATGTCCCACAGTGTAACATTGTCATTGCTCTCTGGAAGCAATGCATAATGGGATCTGTAGTGCTGAGAAATGGAGATTGCATCATAGCAAGCAGCAGGGAAAGAGACGCAAAGCACACTGGGAGTCCAGGAAGTTGATGGAAGTGATGGGCAGACAGAAGGAAGCACTCATTATATAAAAGGACATTTTTCATGTAAGCTTTGATTGTATTAGTAAAAACAACTCTAGTATGTCTTCCTATTACAGTAGAGGATGTGCTGGGACTTTACAACTTCATTAAGACCACGTTTTATGTCACCTCCTTATTAAGGGTGTAATGTGAGCCATGGTCACATTCCCAGGCCCCCCACACCCTGGAATTGCCCCCCTATACCTGAATCACATGGTGCTTCTTCTGTTCTGATTGCAATTTGTCATGGCTCCGCCCACACAGCAGCAGCATCCATTCACAGAAATCTGAGAATGGAAAGACTACAAGTCCCATCTGCCACCACAGCATAGGAACTCATAGAGCTCAATGGAGCGCAAGTGTGGGGAGGTCTCCTCACTTGTAGTCCATTGTTTATTTCCTCCAGCCCAGGCTTCAAAAGAACCTACCCCCATACAGACCTGGGGCTGGGATGTAAGCATGACACGCACAGATGTAAAACTCAGGACATAGTATGCTAAGCACACCTGTAAATGTTCTGCAGGGTTTATTGCAAGAGATAAATGCACATTTTTATTTATTTATTAGGGTGAATTTATTACTTTTTGGCAAAATGTGAACTATGCCTGTAAGCCTTATGAGGTGAACATGGGCAGTCCAAGCAGTACGGCAGTGAGTTCATTGAGCGTTGTGTCTCGGTGACCAGTGCACATACAGCCCGGTCCAGTCACGGCTCTCCATGACTCCACACGGGGCGCCTCTCCTCTCCCTTTCCCTGCGCCACCGGTTACAATTGCAGTCGGGTTGAGAAGGTGACGTCATTTCCGGGACAGCCATTTTTTTCGGCTTGGGCTAGCGGTTCGTGCGGGTGTGTGCCCGGCGAGCTGCCCGTGTCTGTCAGCACCATGTCCGACTTCGACAGCAACCCGTTCGCGGATCCTGACCTGAACAACCCGTTTAAGGTGAACCGGGAGGGAGGGGTGTGAGGACGTCCGGGCTGTGCTGTGTATACTGTACATGATCCTACCGACTCTATACATTGTATACTGTATATACACCACCCTTTACACACCATACATTCAATACAGTACATACCAGACCTATATACAGTATGTGCACCAGACCTACTGACTCCACACATATACTGTACATACCAAACCTATAGAGTCCATACATTGTATAGTGTATATACACCACCCATTACACTCCATACAGTACATACCAGACCTATAGAGTCCATACATTGTATACTGTATATACACCACCTATTACACTCCATACACTGTATACAGTACATACCAGACCTATAGAGTCCATACATTGTATACTGTATATACCAGACCTATACAGTCCATACATTGTATTCTGTACATTGTCTTACTGCTCCATACATTGTGTACAGTACATACCAGACCTATAGAGTCCATACATTGTGTACTGTACATGGTTCTACCACTCCATACATTGTATATACACCACCCTTTACATTCCATACATTGTATACAGTACATGGACCTACCAACGCCATACATTGTTTACTGTGCATACCCACCCTGTCCATTATATACCGTGTACTGTATACTGATACTGCCTGTCCATTATGTACTGTGTACTGACACTGCCTGTCCATTATATACCGTGTACTGTATACTGACACAGCCTGTCCATTATATGCCGTGTACTGTATACTGACACCGCCTGTCCATTATATACCGTGTACTGTATACTGCCACCGCCTGTCCATTATATAGCGTATACTGACACTGCCTGTCCATTATATACCGTCTACTGTATACTGACACCGCCTGTCCATTATATGCCGTGTACTGTGTACTGACACTGCCTGTCCATTATATACCGTGTACTGTATACTGACACCGCCTGTCCATTATATACCGTGTACTGTATACTGACACCGCCTGTCCATTATATACCGTGTACTGTATACTGACACCGCCTGTCCATTTATATACCGTGTACTGTATACTGACACCGCCTGTCCATTTTATACCGTGTACTGTATACTGACACCGCCTGTCCATTATATGCCGTGTACTGTATACTGACACTGCCTGTCCATTATATACCGTGTACTGTATACTGCCACCGCCTGTCCATTATATAGCGTATACTGACACTGCCTGTCCATTATATACCGTCTACTGTATACTGACACCGCCTGTCCATTATATGCCGTGTACTGTATACTGACACTGCCTGTCCATTATATACCGTCTACTGTATACTGACACCGCCTGTCCATTATATGCCGTGTACTGTATACTGACACTGCCTGTCCATTATATACCGTCTACTGTATACTGACACCGCCTGTCCATTATATGCCGTGTACTGTATACTGACACTGCCTGTCCATTATATACCGTCTACTGTATACTGACACCGCCTGTCCATTATATGCCGTGTACTGTATACTGACACTGCCTGTCCATTATATACCGTCTACTGTATACTGACACCGCCTGTCCATTATATGCCGTGTACTGTATACTGACACTGCCTGTCCATTATATACCGTCTACTGTATACTGACACCGCCTGTCCATTATATGCCGTGTACTGTATACTGACACTGCCTGTCCATTATATACCGTCTACTGTATACTGACACCGCCTGTCCATTATATGCCGTGTACTGTATACTGACACTGCCTGTCCATTATATACCGTCTACTGTATACTGACACCGCCTGTCCATTATATGCCGTGTACTGTATACTGACACTGCCTGTCCATTATATACCGTCTACTGTATACTGACACCGCCTGTCCATTATATGCCGTGTACTGTATACTGACACTGCCTGTCCATTATATACCGTCTACTGTATACTGACACCGCCTGTCCATTATATGCCGTGTACTGTATACTGACACTGCCTGTCCATTATATACCGTCTACTGTATACTGACACCGCCTGTCCATTATATGCCGTGTACTGTATACTGACACTGCCTGTCCATTATATACCGTCTACTGTATACTGACACCGCCTGTCCATTATATGCCGTGTACTGTATACTGACACTGCCTGTCCATTATATACCGTCTACTGTATACTGACACCGCCTGTCCATTATATGCCGTGTACTGTATACTGACACTGCCTGTCCATTATATACCGTCTACTGTATACTGACACCGCCTGTCCATTATATGCCGTGTACTGTATACTGACACTGCCTGTCCATTATATACCGTCTACTGTATACTGACACCGCCTGTCCATTATATGCCGTGTACTGTATACTGACACTGCCTGTCCATTATATACCGTCTACTGTATACTGACACCGCCTGTCCATTATATGCCGTGTACTGTATACTGACACTGCCTGTCCATTATATACCGTCTACTGTATACTGACACCGCCTGTCCATTATATGCCGTGTACTGTATACTGACACTGCCTGTCCATTATATACCGTCTACTGTATACTGACACCGCCTGTCCATTATATGCCGTGTACTGTATACTGACACTGCCTGTCCATTATATACCGTGTACTGTATACTGCCACCGCCTGTCCATTATATACCGTGTGCTGTATACTGACATTGCCGGTCCATTATCTACCTGTGCTGTATACTGACACTGCCTGTCCATTATCTATCTGTGCTGTATACTGACACTGCCTGGCCATTATCTACCGTGTGCTGTTTTGTAAACTCGCACATGTCTACTAACAACCCTGAACACAGATACAGAAGTACCGTACAGCCTTGTACTGCCATAGAAGTCTTTGGGCAGCTGTACGCAGCACTTGTTGCTTCCCGGACAGGTAAATGCACCTTTGACATGTATGGCTACCATGTTCCCGTGTTCATGAGGCTATACAACAGTGGTGGTCAGCATACGTGTTATAGGAAACCTAGATGGATTAACCTGCCCTTAGTAAACATGGCCACTGCCAGAAGACTGGGGAGGAGAAGAGAAATAAGTTATGCAAAGAATACAAAGCTGACAATGATCTGTCAGCATGTGTTTATAGATCGTAATTACTAATCATTTCTAGGTGTGTTTGTTGTCATTTTAAAGACGAGGACGAAGTTCCTCTATAAAGGTGGCCATACACTTTACAACCCTCGCAAGACTTTTGTCTTGCAAGGGTTGTAAAGTACTTAAAAAAACGCACGATCTGCCCATCTTGGACAGGCAGATCGTACTTGCGATCATCGCAAGCCCCCCTTACGATGACTGCAATGAGGGGCGGGCTTACGATGACTGCAATGAGGGGCGGGCTTACGATCACTGCAAACAGGCTGTGTGCGCGTGCACACACCGGCCCGTTCGGCAGTTGTCGAACCAGCAGGCCACTAACTCGCCGAGAATCGTACGATTCCCGGCGGGTTTTCTAGCCTGCTGGTTCGACGGAAGACGTGCGACCGCACAGTAGAAACGGTCGCACGCCTTCCATACACTGCACGATTCCCCGCGATTCTCGTACGAGAATCGTGCAGTGTATGGGCACCTTAACACTTCCAGTATGGGGAAGCCTCACTGCAGCAGAAAACATTTACATTCCCTGGAGTTTGGCTTCAGTCAATTTTTTCTTTCTTTACTGGCTTGAGTAAGCAACAAAACGTAGACAACTGCTAGATTGTAAGTCCTCAGACGCAGGGCCCTCCTTCCCATCTTGTCTTGAATTGTATTGTGATTGTAATGTCTTCCTTATATTGTAAAGCGCTGTGCAAACTGTTGGCGCTATATAATAACAATGAAGGGGCCCCATGTTCTGCACAACAATTGCCAGAGGGCCACAGGTTGGGCACCAGGGATTTCTTTAGATTTTCCAACCTTCCTTATATTTACAAACAACCATCCACACAATTCATATGCGTCGTTCACACTGCGTATCTGCTGGTAAATCTAAGGGTACAATCATATTGTAATGTATGAGGCCAGCATCACCGCAAATACGACACCATTCACATTGATGGTTTTTTCCACAATGGATTGCACACATGTAATTCATTATTTGCATGCTCATGTTTTTCCTAGTACATAGTAATCTGAACAGTCCAAATAATCTAAGAAGGAGGTATGAAATGAATCTAATACGGGGACAAGTGCCTGCAAATCCGGCAGAAAATCTGCATTTGAGGACTGTCCCTATAAATCAGGCTGTTGGTGGATATTGTCATTTGGGAGATTCCCCCAGAGGAGCGTTAGGATGGTGCTGTTGTCAGGCAGTTTCATGGCTTTAGTATGTAATATTGATTAGTTGTGGATAAGGGCCGGGGACTGTGTACTCTGCAGCCTATACTAATCACTAGTACCAATAATAGCTTTCAGGTTTTTTTATTATGTGTGTGACTTTTATTGATCACATATAATCTAGAAGTGCTGCCAATAAGTATTCATTTATTTGTAAGTGGAGGTGCTATCACTCAAACTACAAACACAGTCATTGTAAATCATCCTCCTTTAGTTTGAAAAGGCCATAAATTGACATCTCCACATGATGATATTAAAGCTGTGCCCCCTGAAAATGTTTCACCACCGTATCAGTATGAAACTAAAATCAAGAACACGGGGACGTGTCATCAAACTAGCAGGAGGAAAGTTCAAAACTGACCTTATTTCACTGAAAAAGTAGTTGATGTTTGGAACAGACTTCCAGCAGAGGTAGCGAGTTAGCTGTAAGTGACTTTAAACATGCTTGGGACAATCCGAGATCTATTCTAAGACCAAGAAAATGTTAAAAACAGATAACTAGAAACGGGGCCAACTTGCTGGACCACTTGGTCTTTTTCTGCGGTTACACTTCTGTCTCTGTCCTGGTACAGGAGGTACCATAACCTTGTGCAATGTTTCCTTAGTGTCTCTGTGCATTATTATTATTATTATTATTATTATACAGGATTTGTATCATTTAGTTTGTGCAGCATAAAGGAGACAGTACAATTCAAGACAAGGGGATTGGAGGCCATGCTCAGGAGATCTTACAATCTGAAGCTGGCCATACACTTCTTTAATTTTTTCGTTGAACCCGCGAGCTGAACAAAAAAAAGAAGAGAAGATTCCTCCATCAACGCTACCAGCGTGTTGATCGAGGAATCCCGCAGTTTATTTTGTATTCTGACAGCGCCCGTAGTGTTAGTATGACGATTTTGCAACTGGCTCCTTCGATCAGCTGATGGCCAGCTTAAGGGCAATGGCCAGCTTAAGGGCAAGTTATAGTGAAATTTAAGAACTGAGTGGGGGTGAGTTGACGGAGGAAGTAAAAGTTCAGTTATTAGATAGAGGCCAAAAGATATGAGTTTCCAAGGATCATCTCAAGACAGGCATGTGACCAATTGTGTGATTTCCTTTCAGAAAGCTGCTATTCACATATTTGGGGAGCTTTGTAATAACACCGTTAAATTTATGTTCTGACCTGGCACCTAGTGGTGCCTCTTCTTCTGTTAGCGTTTTTTGTGAGCAAAAATTCTTTTAGAACATTATGTCTATTTAAAAATAAATTGGGATTAAAAGTGTTTTAGTGTTAAGCCAACAGACAGCATTTCCAGTGCAATTTGGGTCAGCTGTTGAAATACACCGATCAGCCATAACACTATGACCACTGACAGGTGAAGTGAATAACATGGATTCCCTCTCTACAATGGCACCTGGAAGTGGGTGGGATATATTAGGCAGAGTGTGAGCGATTTGTCCCTAAAGTGTATGTGCTGGAAGCAGAATTAATGGGCAAACGTAAGGATTTGAGCGATGTTGACAAGGGCCAATTTGTGGTGGCTGGATGACTGGGTCAGAGCAACTCCAAAACTGCAGCTGTTGTGGGATGTTCCCAGTCTGCAGTGGTTCAGGGAAGGAAAACTGATAACCGGCAGCAGGGTCATGGGCGACCAAGGCTCATTGATTAGACAAGACTGACCTGTGTAGTCTGATCCAAAAGAACTACTGTATATCAAATTGCAGTAAAAGTTAATGTTGGTCCTGATAGAAAGGTATCCGAGTGCATCGTAGTAGTTTGCGTATGGGTCTGCATATCCAAAGACTTGTCAGGGCACCCATGCTGACCCCTGCCCACTGCCAAAAGTGCCTACAATGGGAACATGAGCATCAGAACTGGACCACAGAGCAATAGAAGAAGTTGGCCTGTTCTGATGAATCACCTTTTCTTTTACATCATGTGCATGACCGGGAGCACGTGTGTCTCTTACCTGGAGAAGAAATGGCACCAGGATGCACTATGACAAGAAGGCAGGCCATCGAAGGCAGGCCATCGAAGGCAGTGTGATGCTTTGGGCAAGGTTCTGCTGGGAAATCTTGGATCCTGCCATTCATGTAGATGTTGCTTTGACATGTACCACCTACCTAAACATTATAGCTAACCAAGTACACCCCTTCATGGAAACAGTATTCCCTTATGGCAGATCAGCAGGATAATACGCCCTGCCACAATGCAAACATGGTTTGAGGTGTTTACTTGGTTTCTAAATTCTTCAAATCTCAATCCAATTGAGATCTGTGTGATGTGCCGGAAAAACAAGCCCGATGCATGGAGGCCCCACCTTATAATTTACAGGACTTAAAGGATCTGCTACTGACGGTTTGATGCCAGATACCACAGCATACCTTCAGAGGTCTAGTGGAGTCCATGCCTTGATGGGTCATGGCTGTTTTGGAGGCAAAAGGGGGGCCTACTCAATATTAGGTGGATGGTCATAATGTTATGCCTGAGCAGGGTATGTTCATTGTAATTTTCTTGCATTTTTAATTTCTATGGCAAGAAAAGCTGCCAGGGGACCAATGGAAGACTCCATGCAGTTCTCAGGGAGGGCCGTCCAGTTAGCCTGGTCACCTACACTGCAGTATGCAGATTTTTCACTGGTACGTCTTATAATGTAATGTCTTAACAACCTATTGAGAGAAGCCATTGTCATTGATTTGTCTCCCTCTCCAAGTTCAAGTTATTTATTTAGTTGTTTCTTAGAAAGTTTCTCCAAATATTGCTGGAATGTTTGTGAAATTTACCAAAACTTTGGCCTGCATATTGGTAGAGCAGTTCATCTATTCACACTGTAATGTTAGGTTTTAGGGCTGCAACCAACTAATCGATTCATCGATAATGAAAATTGTCAACTTTTCTCATTATCGATTCGTTGGTTGGATCACCAGTTCTCTCCTCTGCGCTGGGTGCCTGGATTTTTTTGTTACTATCTATAATTATATATAATTTTTTTTTAACAATGTTTGTATGTGTTTTTAAATAAAAGTTTGGTTATTTTATTATATGGGCTTGGAGATTTTTAATTCATATTATTTTAAATCCATGAAACTAAATAGAATATCTAATATATACAATTTTATTTATTTTTTAAATTAAAAAGGTGGGCACCTCCTGCCTGCAGTGCCATGATCCCGCACTGAAACATGCGGTACTGCCGTTCGTTCCAGTGCGGTACGATTGCAAAAAAATTGAGCATGCAGTTTTATTCTGAAGTTTAAGTCTGAACACTCCATTTGTGTATTTCATTTAAAATAAAAGATGGTGTTTCATTTTTTTTTTTTATTATCCAACTAAACAATTCATTGAAAAAAATAATCGACTAACTAATCAATTATGAAAATAATCATTAGTTGCAGCCCTATCTACAAGTTATGCTATTATTTATATTCGAATATTAATAATCACGTAACATCCTTTTCCAACAGCTCTTTCAGGGAATAGTTTCGGCTCTCTACCTGCGGTTTCCAGTGTTTGTTGCACTTCTATCTCTGGTTACACTCAGGCCTGTCTTCACACATTATTAATGTAGACTCTTTGTGTGTTGTGAGTTAAGTATCACTTGTCATGCAGTATCAAAATCTATTTCTCTCTCTCTCTCTCTATCTCTCTCTCTATCTCTATCTTGTAAATGTTCTTTCACACATCCAGTGGCTCATAAACTGATTCATCTTTAGAAACAATAGGCACAATAACCGCTTCAGGGCCACCCATTGTAGAAAAACGTCCTGTCCTGAAGCAGTTATACCAAGAACACGGCTGCTGCAGCTGTGTTCTTGGTAGAGCCAGCGATTGCTTTTTAAATACAAGAAATCCGACAGCTGTACAGCCGTTGGATCGCTTATACAGTGCGGCGATGTGAGCCCTTCGCCGCCTTCCCCGGGCTCCCCTGTCCCCCGTGCGGGCCTGGGACCGGCATGGCAGGTGTCCCCTGACCGGAGAGAGATCAGCAGGCTTCCAGCCGCTGATCTCTCCTCCAATCACTGGACCCGGAAGTGATGTGTATTACATCACTTCCGGTGTCACTGTGCACATTCTCCGGCTCTTAGAGCCAGGAGAAGAAGCTTGGGACGCAGATCTCTGCTTCCTCAGCTTCTTTGGGGTCCCTAGGTGACATTAGAAAGACCCCTGATGTCTTCATAAAGAGGATACTTGCTGCACACCTTATCGGGATTCCCATGTGGATTTACCAGTGGGTGCTAGAAATGACTGCGGATGGCGCCGCCACATGCAGATAGTTGAAGAACGATCATCTGAGCCTGATGGAGACCCTGCATGGCCCTGAAAGCGCTTGCATATGAGGCACACCATTCTCCAATAAATTAACACTTAAACTGCTGCAACTATTGCTGTGGTGTGCTGGTGACGTTCTTCAACTATCTGCATAAAGAGGACTGGTTACATTATATTTGCTATTACATAGGGGACTTCTTAGCTCCCTATGTAATAGCAATAAAGTTGAGTGTTTAAAAATATATATCAAAAAATGAAAGTAACATATAAAAAAAATTGTTTATAGTCCCCTGCCCCCCACGTGCACACACATTTAATGCAAACACTCGTCGCGTGCGACTACGTGTAAAAACAAAAATTGCGCCATTCATGTTGCATATCAGCATGAATGCCGGAGTGAGAGCAATAATTGTAGGGACATCAATCACCGGTAGCACTAAACTGATGAGCAGTAAAAGCATTTAAAGCGTCGCTTATAGGAAATTTTGGGTATTATAGTTTTTTTTTGCGGTTTTACGGACGCATGCAATTTTACGGCTTGACATGTTTGGTATCTTTATACCCAAAGTGACCCCGTCTTTCATATTTTACCCCAAAAATTGGGTATTATATTCTGTTTCTGTGCACTGAATTTAATTTTAGTGTATTTTATCCTAAAAATACTGGTTTGATAAACATTAAAAAAAAAGTTGCCAAATACCAACAAACTTACTTGTGTCAGCCCCCTTCGCTCCAGGCTGCAGAAGTCCCAACTGCTGAATGCTGTGAAGGAGGAAGTGTGGGCGGGCGCATGCACAGTCCAGATCTTTGGAGGAGAGCGGCACAGAGGCTGAATAGACGCACCCGGGAGCACGCCTGTCGGACAGACTCCATGGGACACGAGGAGTCTCCGTTGGATCAGAGACCGGCACCAGCGCTGGAGGGACTTTGGAAGGAAGAAGCTGTTCAGATCATGAGTCATCACATAAGGTAAGTCCTTAAACCAGTATTGGGAGCGGATGTAACGTAAATGTCACTTTAGAGCTTTGTAATATGTAAACTTGGAGGTGACATTATAATACCATGGATCTGCCAGAGTTGCACAGCTTTATGTTATGACATCGAATAGAGTTCACTTTAAGAACAAAGATAATATATGTTCCTTTTGAAGATCCACTAATTGCTCCAGTACTTGCCCTACCAACTTCTGAAATTGAGAGGAATAGTTATCCTGTTGGAGCTGTGAACACTATAAAATGTTTGACTGTGGTTCTTTAATGCTTAGTGAGGTATTTTATCCTTTTGGAGTTGTTTGTGACATTGAGGTTATTCAATCATTGAGGCTTTGTTGGTGAGAGTTTCAGAACCCAGAATAAAATATATGCATCTCAGGACAGGCTGAAGTCTTCTCAGGACAATGGGCCTGGAGACGTTTGCCATCATTTGTAGGGCTGGAACCTGCTGCTGTGACTCATGCGACTTACCTGGTGAAATGAATTGGTCCATCGGTGGTTATTATTTTCCAACTGCGTTGTTCTCATTCCATCATCTGAAAAATCTCTGTGATTGACAATAAGGCTCCATTGACAGGGGTCATTCTGGGATTTTTGCATCAAGAACCTACGGATTCCTACAGCAGGAATCCCAAGTATGCCCATTCAGATGTGGCTGCTGTACCCATTAAAGTAAATTACATGGTGACAGCCGACGCATCTGTCAGAGGCAGTCCATATGTAATTGTACATGGTACGATTACATGCAGTTAGGGATAGATGATTTCCCCTGGACCAAGGGTAGATATGTCCAGCGACAGTCATGTATTCCAAACCACATGTAATCCTACCACGTATAATTTGAAGCTGACAGATGCGGCCGCTGTCACCATGTCATTTACTTCAATGGGTACACTAAGTGCTTCAGACGTCAGCTATAGTCTTATGGTGATATTACTAAATGGCCCGGGCCTTGTGTGGGGGAGTGGGCTTAAGCTGTTCATGGACAGCCTTACTCAATTGTAGGGCCATTAGGTCTACCACCATGATTGTCACTGATACGTGTACACATTTATGCAAAGGTTGCTCTTTAATTTCCTCACATATGTGATGGTGTTATTGAGTGTCACAAGGACTGTACACATTCGTGCAGGGGTACTCTGTGGACTTCAGCGTACCTGATTTGAGGCAGTGGGCACTCCAGTCTTCATTAATATGTACTTATATAAAGGTCTAATGTGTGTTCCAATGGACATTAGCAATGTATGGTCACTCATTGACCAGCTTCCTCTTTGCATCTCAGTTTGATGCTGGGGTGTATTTTTGTGGAATGGGATGTCCACCAAACTCATAGGTGTGATGGTCCACCAATGTTTGGCCATAAAATGTATACAAGTATATTATTTAGTTTGTTGCATTAACCACACTTATTAATGTTTTTCTGTTTATGGGCTCATTCACACAGGTGTGCATTCCCTTGCAGAGACCTGCTCCTGGGAAGGACAGGTGTGGTGTGTAAGGTAGGGCTGCAACAACTAATCGACATAATCGATTAATGAAAAAGTTGTCAACTTTTTCAATCATCGATTAATCGGCTTCCGATCAGTTGGCCCTGTTCACAGCTCCACACGCTGTGCGCCGCACCTCCTCCCCACCTCATGCTCGCCGCTGCCAGACTCGATACAAGGACTACAACCTCAATACAAACTAGTAGTCCCATCACTGGAGCCTTTTTTTGAACTCTATTTTATGGTTTATCCGATTAATCGAACCTAATAATCGACTAACTAATCGATTTTGAAAATAATCGTTAGCTGCAGCTCTAGTGTAAGGCCTCATTCACACAAGAAAAAGCCGGCACTTACAGCTGCGTGCACGGCCGTATCTGGCAGCTCCCGGGAAGGACAGGTGCTGCGTGTGATTAGTGCGCAGCCCCTGTCCTTCTCTATGGAACTACGCTGCCGTACGGCTCCCTACGCTCGGGTGCGGGTGTCCCGGCTCAGATGCCGACAGGATCGGGTGCGCGTAGGGCAGCGTACGGCCGCGTACTCCCATAGAGAAGCACGGAGCTGTACGTGCCGGCCTTTTCTCATGTGAATGAGGCCTAATTGTGTACAGCTATCTGTCCAGCCCTATGGGAGGTCTCGGCTACACTCAGACCCGAACCTACACATCTGTGCAGTTCTTGGTGCCTGTATTTGGACGCACACTGTCTGTGTCCCAGGGTAGCATCCAGACCTGCACAGATGTGCAGGTTCAGGTTGACGTGCAGCCGTGTCCTCCTATAGGGATGTACAGGCGGCTGAATGCAGATCTCTGTATGGTTGTGTGAATGTGCCCTAAGAGAACCAGTAGCAAAGCAAAATATCCTACACTTTACATATACCAGCATTGGGGCATTGAAGCTTAATTTGTACATAAGTGGAAGCTCTTTCATAAAACTTTATACAGCAGATGTTTGTTTTGGTGGAGAGTGTTCCTGAGAAGTGTAAGTATCTGTTTTATACTTCTTGGCACCATACCTATCTGTGGTATAACAGCTTATATCTGGATCATTTTATGTGGACAAATCATTGTGCCAACAAATGCCGGCATGACACATTTACACATTTATATTGATGACATTAACATAATAAAAATTCTCCTATGGCTAAATGGTTTGTGTACTTCTGTATGCCTCACCAGAGCAGTAAGACAGATTGAAGCTGGGTACACGTGGAACAGATTTTGGCCAATTCAGAAGGAATTTTCAGAAACTCTGTGGGTACCCCATCTCCTCAACAGAAGTTGATAAATAGATTCACTTTTGTCAAAGGGACGTGCCAGAAAATCACAGGCTGAACGCCGCTTGCAGCCAATTGGCTGCAAGCCTTGTTCAACTATTCTGACATCGGCCGGCGCCACTGCAGGCATACAACGCACACAGCGGTAGATTGGTCCATACATGCTGTTAACGTGGATGGAGGAATCGGTCAGATCTTTTTCGTTTAGCCTGCAAGGCTGTGTGTACCCAGCTTTATTGTGATTGAAATTATAGCTTGATGTATGCAATCTCTGCTTTTAGCATGCCTCCAACCACCTGTTAAGTGTGTTTATAAAAAGCATCTAAAGACTTTTCAGTTTGTGTTGGTTTTTTTTATATATAAACATGTAAAGTAAGTATTATACAGTAAAATAAGGTATTTTATTTTAAAAATCCATGTTTGTATATAATATATGCTTATCATTAGTGATGCACCGATACCGGTTTTCCGGTATCGAGTACCGATATTTTTTTTCAGTACTCACCGATACCGGAAGTGCCATTAAGAAAGCTGCCCCGCTTCCTGATTAGACAGGAAGCCGTCACCAGGTGATGAGGAAGCATGGAGCTGGCTTTCTGGCCAATCGGGAAGCCGGTGGGTGGGTTATAGCTCTCCTCCAGACTTCCTGATTGGCTAGCTGCCCGAGCAATCAGGAAGCCAGGCGGCGAGCCATTTCAGGCCGCCAAGCTTCCTGATTAGATGGGAAGTTATCTCCATGGTCCCTTGTCACCTAATGAGAAGGGAGCATGGATCTGGCCAATCAGGAAGCCGGGGGGTGTCATTACCTGCCCCCCAGCTTCCTGATTGCCCTGGAAGCCAGCTCCGATCAGGAAGCTGGAGGGTGGGTTATAACTCTCCGCCTGACTTCCTGACTGGCTAGCTTCCCGATCAATAACGTAGCCGGGCGGTGAGCCATTTCAGACCCCAACATCCCTGGTTAGATGGGAAGTTATCTCCATGTTCCCTTGTCACCAAGTGACAAGGGAGCATGGATTCGGCCAATCAGGAAGCCGGGGGTGTCATTATCTATCCCCCAGCTTCCTGATTGGCCTGGAAGCCAACTGCCTGGTGACAAGGGAGCATGGAGCCGGCTTCCTGGCCAATCGGGAAGCCGGGTGGCGTGTGATGACTCCCCGGCCAGCTTCCTGATACCAGAAGTTCCAGTATTGGGAGCATTTGGGCAAGTACTCGCCAAAATACTTGGTATCTGCACCAATACTAATATTGGTATTGATGCATTCTTACTTTATTACATATACAAGCTCTGCTTCCTAATTTTTCAGGGCTGTACAGTCGCTGTGCTTTATTGCTGCTTCTCACAATGCAAATGTATTAGTCTGCTAACTAATTGAAGCCAATGCACTCCGTGTGTGATGAGCTCCCTTCAGTTGCAAAGCTGTAAGGCTTCATTCTCACTTCTGCAGCAGTAATCCCAGTTTTCCCGTTGCAGCCACTGTGCTCTTTCAAGGTAACAATCGGGTGACCGCAGTCGCATCTGTAAGCAGCAGTCCTCATGTCATTGTATGTGATAAAATGACATGCAGTTTGGAATAGATCGCGTTCCCTGGACTCAGAATAGTTGGGTCTAGCACCCTTCCACCCTTGTCTTTAAAATGACTACAAAGACCCCCATAGAAATGTTCAGTAATGACAATCTACAAACAGATACTTATAGATAACTACAGCTTTTGTTATTCTTTGCAGACCTTATTTTACTTTTCCTTCACACTTTTCTCACAGTGGCCATATTTTTTTTACTAAGGGCAGATTAATAATTTCCCTTTACTTCCTGAAACTCTGGCACATGTGACTGGAAAATATAACCGTACTCCTCATCTGAGGGGGACAAATTATTTTCTCTGCGATCCGGTGAGATTTTAGAGTTTACAGATGATATTTCCCAGCACTGCACTGATGATGTAACCTTCCCAGGATGCATCTCTTAGGTATGAGCTCCATCACTAATACTAAAGAGGAACAGTAAGTGGGGAAACAATGATTGTAACTATAAGCAAAATATGTTTAGTGAATGTCAGATGATTTCAGAGCTGCAG
>NW_017306545.1:1371937-1374730 GCF_000935625.1 Nanorana parkeri
GCTTTAATTTGTCCTCCCTTGCTGTAATATACTGTGCCATGCCACCGTACTTTTATCTGTTAGGTCTGTATCAGTCTGATGAGAGTCGCAGTAGTGCTTACAGACTGTTCTGTGTGCCACTCATTATCTAACATCATGTGGTGCTAGAGGATTATTCAGTGTCATCTGGTATTCTTATCGGAGATAACAACTGAAACAGGTCAGCAAACGGTCTCTGTGCAGAACAAGTGAACCTTCAACGGGCAGGGTAGAGATAGAACAGAGACTCTGGATCCTCCATCCGTTCACAGCCAGGAAGATGGAGACCCACTCAAAGTCCAAATACCCTTGGTATGTTACGTTTGATATCTTACTGCTGCCAAATTGGGTAAATGCCAACCTGGCCTTGATAAATGATCATTTGACTGCGTAATAAAATTAGCTTGGTAATGTTTCCGTAGAGAAGATTTCATCTGCTGTTACCAGTCAGCATAAATAGTCTTAATGTTACGTAATGAAGTTGACGTACTACCTTATGCTGTTGCGCTACCCTGAATAGCTCCGGATATTCGCCGTGTCTCTATGTATTAGTGGTTATGTTTAGAATTTTGTTGGGAGATTTAAACTTTCCATTAGATCATCCAAAGGTAATGAGTAACTTAATGCTAAGAAGCTTTTCACAGCTGACTGGTGAGACTTCTTCGTCATACGGAAATTTAGTGTAAATGAACTGTATAGAAATACGTTAATGTGACCCTGTGCAGTCCCCAGGTTATTTTCATATACATGATTAGTGATACAAGTAGGCTTTATATAGCAAGTTGAATCCATTAAAGGATTATTAAACCCCTCGCGTTTTCTGCATAGATCTACTGCTAGCAAGCACTAGATATATGGGAAAAAAAGTTAACAAAGGGGTTTTAACTTACCTGTGTCTCCGCCGCGCGCTCCCGTCTGAAGATCTGAAGATTCTCGGGTGGCCGCAAAGGATCATGGGGGGGCGCATTCGCATTTCAGATCTTCGGCCAGGAGACGAGGAGAGATGCAAGCTTCACCCGCACAGACTCCGTGGGACAGGAAGTGCCAGGAAGAGAGAGGAGTCACCGCTGGAGGATCTCCTGAAACTACTGTAAAGAAGATCGGATAAGGAGGCATCATTTAAAGTCCTTACATTAGCATTAAGGGGGTGGGCAGAAAAAAAATTGCCTTTAATGTCACTTTAACCTGATCTCCTTGTTCTGCACCCTATATTATAGTATCTTGCTCCTCCTGCTACAATACTTCAGTGCGCTTCACCCTGCTGTATGATATATACTTTGTATCTTGCGCTGTACATTGCATATTCAAAACCGCTGTACTGTGTACATTGCATATTTAAGACCGCTGTGCTATGTGCATTGTACATTGCATACTATAAACTCTGTAATATGTACACCATGCTGCATTGTGCATATTACTTTACTTTGACTGCTTACTTATGCCCTATTCACCCTGGTGGTCCTTGGGTCCACCTGCCAGTTTTTCAGGCAGACCCAATCAGATGCCCAATGCTAGAAGGTGGGCAGCTGGGTCTAAACGGACTCTGTCTATCAGGTCTGTTTATACCCGGTTACCCCCAACTTCGGTCAGGTCCAAAAAAAAAAACTCAACAGAGTTCGGTTTCGTCTGACCTGATTGTGCCGGATCTGGGGTAATCTGATGTCAAGGGACACATGCGTTTACATCCGACTCCCCATAGACCATCATGTGGTCTGGCAGTTTTAGTTCTTACCTCCATCGCAAAACGAAAAACTGTAAGCACACAGATGCCACAGCAATGGCATCTGATCTGTAGGGCTCTATTCAGGAGGGGATCTGTAAACAGATCATCTCATGTGAAAGGGGCCTTACTCTTTCTGAGACTGCTGCATTCTATACAATTTAATATACACTACATACACAGCGTAGTCTCCCTGTTGCTGTCTCAGTCTTTAACCAGCAAGTGAAAAAATCCGACCCCCCCCTCATATAGCTCAATACTTCCGCTGACTTTTGCCCTTTAACCTGCCAGGGTTAAAATCTATCTTAGCCATACACAGATTAGTCCCCCCTTTTTTCCTTCGTACCTTGTGATGTGCCTGACAACTGCACTGTAAAGTGTATAATGTTGGTTGATCAACCTGGAGCTTAAAGGTTGAAAGTTATCTTTTATACCATGTTTCATGTTACACCTATAGTCAAGGTGTAACATGAAACATGGTGACATCAATACCCCCCACTTAATTGAATTGCGGGGTTCTTCTCCGCGCAGACTGCTGATATTTTTCAAATCTAGGGCGGTGTGCGTGGCTTCGCCCACACCGCCGCGTTATTTTTTGACGGAGTATATGAATGGAGAAACTAGAAGTTCCATCAGCCACCACAGCAGAGGGACTTGCAGTTCATAATGGGAAACGAGTGCGGTGATGCCACTGCACTTGTAGTCTGACACTTCCTCCCGTCCCTGTTAGGCTCCGTTCACACCTAGGCGTCAGCATTTTTGTGTATATCGGCGCAAAACGATACCCAACATGCCCAGGTTACAAATTGCGTCCATCCGTAAAACGGCGAAAAACCCCAGTACCCCAAAAAGTCAGTTAAGGGGTTAAATCTTAAAAATGCATTCGAGTACCAAAAAAAAAAAAGTTTTTTGCTCCATAAGACGCACTTTTTCCCCCCAAAAGGAGGGGGAAAATGTGCCTGCGTCTTATAGAGCGAATACCTATCGCCCGACGCCCGGGACATGCAGTTTCGGGCGCCGGGCGAGTAGTTTCTTTTTGTACATTCAGCCTTGCT
>NW_017306545.1:1375516-1407910 GCF_000935625.1 Nanorana parkeri
TATCGCCCGACGCCCGGGACATGCAGTTTCGGGCGCCGGGCGAGTAGTTTCTTTTTGTACATTCAGCCTTGCTCCTGACAAGCAGAGCTGAATGTACAGTGGGAGCCGCTGTTCGTTTAATACAAGGGATCTAATTAGATCCCTTGTATTAAATCGAGCGGCATCGGCGATCGTGTCCGCCCCCCGCCGTGGTTTTCAGGGTCCCCCGTTCCTCTGGGGGACCGTGACCCGTCACGGTCCCCCATAGGAGCTCACTATAGAGCCCATTGAGCAGACGAAGAACGTCGTTCTTCGTCTGCTCTGTGTGATTACTGAGACAGCGCCACCTGTCTCAGCCGTCACTAACTGCAGTTTCTGTGACAGAATTTCTGTCATAGAATTTCTGTCACAGAAGCCATGCGTCCTATCGTCCGGAGCGTCTTATAGACCGCAAAATAGGTATCTTTTTTGTGTATCACTCGGCGGTAGATCCTCAAATCATCTCTGAATTGGTGCCGACACTGTCCTACCTTCTGGAGGGTGGCTACTTATGTTCCCTGTCTGTGAGTCTCTGTGTGTGTTGTAAAGTAGTCACCGCTCCAAGCTCACTCCTGTGATGGACTACAATCTCACATTTATTTACTAATTTGTATTGAGATTGTAGTCCATCACGAGAGCGAGCTTGGAGCGGTGACTACTTTTCAACACACTCAGGGACCATGGGGAGCAAAAGTAGCCACCCTCCAGAAGGAAGGACAGTGTCATCACCAATTCAGAGATGATTTGAGGATCTACAGATGAGTAATACACAAATAAGATACATTTTGTTAATAGTTAAGGTATGTAAATGCATTTTTTTAGATTTAACTCGAGTGTAGTGTCACTTTAACTTGTTTTTTTTTCTTTTAGTAATAAAACCCTCGGTTTATTTTGACACTGTTGGGAATTAATTAATGCAGACTTAGTTACTGAAAGTTTCCCTCAAAAACCAGCTTCACTATTTCCGGCACACTTGATATTGTCTGACAAACTTAGATGTCTGGGTCCTTTATGCCTAAATATGGTTTTGGGTCCATCACATACGTGCATTTACCAGCAGTATAACCTATCTTTTTAACAACAGGAAAAGGCAGGGACACTTTAAACAGACGTTTAGTCTATGGAAGTTGTTCAGATCTCCGCTCTGCATTGCTGTCAAAAGAAACAAAGCCTTCCTGTTCTATTTTGTTTCTTCTGTAATGTGCATTAAATGAGCCCCGAGGAATAAACTGTATAGTATGAAAACTCTTAAATGTGATTATATGTGCTTTGATCAGATTCTTCCTCTTCCTAGAAGTCCCACCTAAGTCATTTTCAAATACAGTTGGAATCTCATTGAAGATGTGCACTGCGGCATGTACAAAACTGAGATCCCTAAAATATTGTACCAAGTGGCTAATGTTCCTTTGTTGCTCTGTCGCAACTTTATGCTATGGGGCACTGTGTCCTATTGAGGCATTCTTAAAGGAGAACTATGGGGTTAAGGCTTTTCCCCATAGTTCTCCTTAGGGTAACGGGAGGACACAAACTAGCGTCCTCCCGTCACCTTAGGCTCAGTATACAGCTCGCTGTATACTGAGACGCCGCAGTATACCGCGAGCTGCTGCTCGCAGTATACTGAGACGCTGAAGCGGATCCAGACAATTATGCCGGGATCCGCCCAGCTGCGTGACTGACATCTGGCTCTGCCTATCTAGAGGCAGAGCCAGCTGTACCCGCCCCTCCCCCGTCCGTTCCGCCAGTCAGCGCTGTCGGAGCGGGGAGGGGGGAATCTCCACTAATTCTCCACTAATTCTCCACTAATTCAGAAATGATTTGAGGATCTACAGCCGACTGATACACAAATAAGATAAATTTTTGCTAATAGAGTGCCAGAGTTCCAGGAAGTAAAGGGAGATGGATTAATCTGCCCTTAGTAAAAATGGCCACTGTCAGAAGAATGGAGAGAAGAAAAACAAGGTGTGCAAAGAATTAAAATGTTGCAATTATCTAGAAGTATGTGTTTGTAGTTTGCCATTTATAAACATTTCTAAAGGTGCCTCTGTTGTTATTTTGAAGATAAGAGTAAAGTTCCTCTTTAAGCTGGCCATACACTGGTTTAGTTTGGTCTGACCAGTGTGTGGCCCAGGTGGAACCCCTCCATCTGGGAAAAGTTGACTTTTCAATTGTCTTTTGTTGAAGGAGCAAGTATGAAAATTCTCCGCCAAACACCCCACACATCGCTGTCGGAATACAATAGCCGAGGGGCTCGCCCAACTAAAGTGGTTTTTGGGAGTACAGAGTGTCAGCTTCCTTCTTCTGATCAAAGCAGGCTCAAATGAATCAAAGCATTTTTTTTTTGCTAAGCTGATCTTATATGAGTACTTAATACCCCCACCTGTGGTATAGTTTTACCTACACTTTCAGGTCACCACCAGTTTGAGGCTCTATTTATTCATATGTACTATACAAGGCATTTTAAAAGTCTAAAATAAATGGTTTCTTGGACTTTTAGAGCCCATGGGCTTTGCACAACATTTTGTAAAATCAATATGCATTGGGAAGGTCAGTGACTGTTTAGAAAATGGAAAAGTGCCAGCGCAGAGCTTCTGCTTGATGTATTAGCTTTGTCGCCAACACAGTTAATAAGGTCAAACCCCAGAATTTGTAAAACTCAGGCTTTTGACTTTACGCGTGTCGGCAGTTTGAGTACCAATTTGTTTTATCAAGCTGGTTAGCTTTGGGTTCATTTTGAACCTTTTCATTAGTGACATTCTTCTGTGACTGGCCCACCCTGCTCAGCTTCATCCCTTGCAAAATATTGTATAGATCAAAATGATAAAGAGGAGAGATCTGTTGCTGGCCATGGATGGGTCTTTTAACCTAATCCCTGGGAAGCCCCAGCATTTGGCCACTCTCCATACTAAAACAGTATACGTTATGAAGGTTCGGCAGCTATGTACCTGAATGGTCTACACACAGCAATTTCCCTGGCTGCAGGCCAGAATGACAGAAATAATCTTAAAACATTAGATTTGTTTCAGACAGTTTAAATGCAATAAAATTCAGTGGCAGATAGCAGCTGCAAGACAGATGTGGTAGTATAGGAATATATGGAGTACCGTATATGAAAGTAGTGCTAGGAGTATATATAAAAATAGTTTCTACAGTCATGTACTGAATGGTGTCTTTTCATCTACAGGATCCTTCAGTTACACAGGTGACCAGAAATGCACCTCCCGGGTTAGAAGAGTATAATCCATTCTCAGACTCCAAAACCGTAAGTCTCCTCCCTGTATTCTGCTAAGGTTAAAGGGTGTAGATACTGCTGAAGAGCAGGCACCAAAAATACCTTCCGAAATTTACTAATCTGGTTCTGGGATGGCTCCTGTTCCTATTCGGAACTAGGCCTCCCTGCTCCAATACTAAACCCTGCCAGCTCAATTATCCATTGCCAAATCCTGTTGGGTTCGATCTGCTGATGCATATAAATAGGGGGTCTCAACTCCTATAGTCTGCTCCGTGTGAACTTGAGCGCTGTGCTCGGCCTTCCTGTCTAAGCTGTCAATGGAGGTTGAGCACAATGCTCTGCTCGAACTTCTGTATTGGAGGTGACGGGTTCCTTAAAAAAAACCTGTCACCTCCAAATGCTATCACACAGGGGCTTGTTAGCTCCTGTGTGATGATAGCAATAAAGTTAAATTAAAAAAATAATGCCCGGCTTTCTGATTGGTCAGTAAGCAAGGCAGCCTCATAAAGAACCTGGGCTTCATGGGCATCCTGGAAGCCGGATGCCAGTTCATGATCCGCCGCCTGTCTTCCTGATAATCAGGGCACAAGGCACTGGTACTCGGTATTGGCGAGTACTAAAAAAAAATATCCGTTCTCGCACTCGATACCGAACAACCAGTATGGGTGCATCCCTATTGGAAATGTTTTGAATGAATTTTGACAAGTGCTGCCCATCTGTGACCCAAAGGGGATGAGTTAAAGGAGAACTACGGGGCTAGGGCTTTTCCCCATAGTTCTCCTTAGGGTAACGGGAGGACACAAACTAGCGTCCTCCCGTCACCCTAAGCTCAGTATACCGCGAGCTACAGCTCGCGGTATACTGAGACGCCCGCAGCTGAAGCGGATCCAGACAATTATGTCAGAATCCGCCCAGCTGCGTGAGTGATAGCTGGCTCTGCCTATCTAGAGGCAGAGCCAGCTCCCCCTCCCCCGTCCGTTCCGCCAGTCAGCTCTGGGGGATCGGAGGGGGGAATCCAGCCCCTCCCCTGTCACGGCAGAGAGCCGTGACAGGATTGAGAAGTGAGCGAACGCCGGTATGTGTTCGCTCACTTCCCGATCTACTGAGCCGACCTGTGACAGTTTCATTGTCGCAGGTCGGCAAGAACTATGAGGTGAGTGAAAAGCACTCACCTCATAGTTCTCCTTTAAGTCTGATTTGGGGTCTTCTATTTACACAGCAGTTTTGTATATATTTTGGAATAATACATTTCACTCTTACTGGCCGTTTTTCCATTTTTTTATTTTTTTATTCTTTATTTTAAAAGCCTCAACCAGCAAAAGTAAAAATGCCGGCAGCAGCCCCCAGCACACAGCCAGCTATAATGAAACCGACAGAAGAGCCTCCAGCATACACTCAAATTGCAAAAGTTAGTATACCTTTTTTTTGCATTTGGACAACTGCATTTGATCATCAGCATTTGACTGGACATCAGTCAAATGCTGATGATCTAAGATTCATGTATAACCCTATGTTGAATTATCCTTAGGAACACGCTCTGGCTCAAGCTGAACTCCTTAAACGGCAGGAGGAGTTGGAGAGGAAAGCAGCAGAATTGGATCGCAGGGAACGAGAGATCCAGAGCCTAAACCAGCCTGGTGGTGAGTGAGTTTGTCATGATTTTTGTGCTGATTTCTGTAGAAGAAGACACTATCACATCATTTGTATTACTGTTGATAAGTTACATGGCCTGTATAGCTTGACTTTCATGTATAAGGCCAATTCTATTTTTCTTTTTTAAAGCGGGACCCTTGCACAGTTAAAATAAGCAGCTCTCAGTGCAGTACTGACCCTTTCTTTGATGTGATCTCCTGCTGACTCGCTGCCCTGCATTCCAGCACCAGTCCTCTTTTTAGATTGAATGCCCAGTGTCAGTTATTTTATTTTTCTTTTACGTGCCAGGGCCTTGTCCTATTGGGGAGACAAAAGGAAGTAAGTAGAAATCTCTGTAAAGTGAGGGGCAATCCACTCTGGGACAGTTGTCACTGGAACAGGTATCTATCCGATTTCCCCGCACCTTGTGTTCTAGAGACAATCATTGAATTATGAATATTATATCTTTTATATAATCTCACATTCTCTCCTGGTAACAAAGGTCAGGACAAACAGAGAGGGTTAATGTTACCAGAGGAGACAGCGACAGCAAGGGAAAACCAGAAAGGAGTTTAAACACTTCCACATTATATCCACACTCTATCCAAAACTAAAAAAGGTTTTGGTTTAGGTACACGGTATAAAAAAAATAAGTTTGCTCCTGAAAGCTCAAATGATGTAATACTTATTTCAGTTAAAGTTAAAGACACTTAACTCAGGGGTTAAATCTTAAAAATGCATTCAAGTACCCTATTAACAAAACTGTATCTTAGTGTGTATCACTCAGCTGTAGATCCCCAAAATCATCTCTGAATTGGTGCTGACATTGTTCTTCCTTCTGGAGGGTGGCTACTTTTGTCCCCCATGGTCCCTATGTGTGCTATAAAGTAGTCACTGTACCAACTCGCTCCCGTGATGGGTTACAATTTGGGATGTCCCGATACCAGGCATTTTCACGAGTACTTGTGAAAATGCCCCGATTCTTAAGGCCGATACCAGCCCTTTACATTTTTAAACAGCAGCGGCTGTACGAGTTCCCGCGCTTGTGGGTAACTGCAGATAGCTGTCCATGGCAGTGCCTGTCCGGTACCTTATCTCCTTCCTGGCACAGGCATAGCCATGGACAGCCTTAGGGGCATAACTACTGGCGGTGCAGTCGGAGTGGCCGCCCCAGGGCTAAAAGCTGGGGGTTCCCACCGCCCGCTGACAGGGGAGGACTGGGTTGAGAGAAGGATGGAGGTCAGGGGGGAAAGCAGCCGTGATGGTCAGCCGGACGGCCGACGGACATGGTCTGCCAGTAGAAGAGGCTGGGGCCTCTTCCACCAGCAGAATACATGTCCCCAAAGCGGAATACTATTCTGCCTTAGGGACATGTGTTCGGCTTTGGGGACATGTATTCAGTTCTGGTGACATCTGTATTTAGCTCTGGTGAGAAACTACCCTAAAATCATCTGTCTGTGTTGTTTTAGAAAAAATGTCACATGTCCCTTTAAGAAAAAGTATCGGTAATTGGTATCAGCAAGTACCTCAGGGAAAGTACTTGGTCTTTAAAAAAAGTGGTATCGGGACATCCCTAGTTACAATCGCACATTTAGTTAGACTACAATCTCAATAAAGGTTAGTTAACCACTTGCTGTCCGGGGCATTTCCTTTCTATTTGCACACACATGATAAAATATAATTTTTTTTGGCTAGAAAACAGCTTCAGCCCCCCAAAAAACGATGTATGTTCTGAAAGCAGAGGCTCTGTAGAATAAAAAAAATGCTAGTTGCAATTTTTTTTGCTGCACGGTTTTTGCGCAAATGTTTATCAAACCGGTATTTTTAGGAAAAAATAAATGAAATAAAAATTTTGTGCACAGAAACATAATATAATACCCATTTTTTTTTTGTTAAATATGAATGACGGGATCACATCGGGTAAAGCCCGTGTCAAGCCTTAAAATTTCCCATAGTGAAAACTTTAAAAGCTTTTACCGCTCATCAGTTTAGTGTTAACAGTGATTAATGGCCCTAGAATTATTGCTCTCACTCAGACGTTCGTAGCGATATGTAGCATGTGGAAGCCGCTGGATCTCTCTCCGATCATTGCGGGGAGACCTGCCTCGCCGCTCCCGTGTGCCGCACAGGGACAGTGGTGCCCGGGGAAGTCAACGGCGGGGGGGGGGAGTGGATAGCGCCACACAGTACAAACAATCCGGCGGCTATGCAGACGGCGGGTCGCTTGTACATTACCATCGTCTGCTGTTCAAAACGATACCAAGAATACGGCTGCTGCAGCAGCCGTGTTCTTGTTTTAACCACTTCTACAGGCCGCCGTCTATAGACATATTGAGGCCCGGAAGTGGTTAACTAAATGTAAGATTGTAACCCATCACGGGAGCAAGCTTAGAGCAGTGGCTACTTTACAACACACACAGGGACCATGGAACAAAAGTAGCCACCCTCCCGAAGGAAGTACAGTGTCGGCACCAATTCAGAGATGATTTGAGGATCTACAGCCGAGTGATACACAAATAAGTTACATTGTTGTTAATATTAAGGTACTTGAATGTATTTGTAAGATTTACCTCCTAAGTTTAGTGTCACTTCAAGTTTGATATTTAATTGTAACCTTTCCCTTCCAAGTTCCTATAGCATATTAAATAGCACTTTTACACTGACATTTTCATGCCAAAGATATGAACTTTCATGAGGTCATTATTCAGGGATTTGGTGTACATACAGTATGTTGAATCCAGTCTTGTTCTGTATGTGAGATTACCACTGGTATCAAATGTGTTTTTCCTTGAGTTGTACATGAACAACTTCTACAAGGCAGACAGAAGGAGGTCCTCTTGGGATATACTTGTGTAATAGCTGTTCATCTCTGCGTGTCGTTGCACAGAGCTGTGTTCCTGACACTAGAGGCTGAAAGGGATTTGTTTAGGAAGTAGAGCAATTGCATCTACCATAGATGGGGTTGGACGTTCATAGCCAAGTGAAGAACTCAAGGTGGAGAAATGAATGGGGAAGCAGAGTGGCATGCTCTTGTCTATGTAGTTTATCGTAGGTGTGTAAATCATATCTAGCTGAATTAACAATTTAAGGGCCTGCCCATATACCCATCCATAAGTCCTAAGCTAATGTATGGATGGCCAGTGCAAGATTGTGAAGCATCCAGTGCGGGTGCTGTACTGCACTTCACCCTCCCATTTAGAGCTGTTGTTAACAAAGCTGCTAGAAGCTGCAGCCAGCATTCATTTATAAGAGGTACACATTCTAATGTGTATGGGATGGTTAAGAGGGAAAGAATTAAGAAATGTTCTTATCATTTCAATACTTCTTTATCTGTTATAAATTGTGCCAAATTTCATCTTTTAGGAAGAAAGAATAATTGGCCTCCACTCCCTACAAATTTCCCAGTTGGTCCTTGTTTTTACCAAGATTTCTCAATGGATATTCCTGTGGAATTTCAGAAGACTGTGAAGATTATGTACTACCTGTGGATGTGTAAGTTTGGCAAGAAGACCTGGTTGGTCTAATATGTGCAATCATTTTTAGATTTTCCCTAGTGTAAGCAGTAAAGGAGTATGGAGAGTATCACAGCAAGCGCACATACGGTAGTTAACTGAGCAGCACAGTGGCGTAGTGGTTAGCGCTTCGGCCTTGCAGCACTAGAGGTCCCTGGTTCGAATCCTAGCCAGGTCACTATCTGCAAGAAGTTTGCATGTTCTCCCTGTGCTTGCGTGGGTTTCCTCCGGGTACTCCGGTTTCCTCCCACACTCCAAAGACATGTTGGAAGGTTAATTGGCTCCTGTCTAAATTGGCCTTGTATGTGAAATGGGGACTTTAGATTGTAAGCTCCCTGAGGGCAGGGACTGATGTGAATGTCGGCACTATATAAATACCTATAATAAATAAATGAGGGAAGGGAGAAGTTGCCAGAGAACAGATCATAGACTGACACAATCTTCTCTGATGTACATATTTGTGTCATGTTATATAGCCCATAGCTGACGTCACATTTGACTACTGAACATCGTATGCCAATTGCATGCTCACTGTAAGCACATCAGACAGCTGTGTTCCCCATTTCCTCCAAGCTTGCTGAACACCTACCCCCTCAGCTCTAAGTACCTCATAACTGTTCGATTACTATCATTATACAAAGCGATTACTGTGTATGTAAAACCAAAAGGAAAATCGAATACACTGCAGCGTACCAGTTCTTAGATGTATTGCCTACATTCCCATTTTTTATCTTGAACTGGTAAGCTACTTAAACGCTTCCGGTTCCTAGGTGGCTGCACTCGCTGTACCTATTGGGGGAGCAATGTTTTCACACAGGCTGGACTTCAAACATGTCTGCCTTTTGTTGTTCTTTATGCTTTCTATTGAGCTCATAGGTCGTGACAAGATCCCTGCATTTCTGGCAAGGTTAACAGGCATTTTCTATACTTGCTAAAAATGTTCTTAGCCTGAAAATTGTAAACTGAGTCAGCCACCTTATCTAAGGACTGGTATTTTCAATATATACATTTTTGTTCTGGTTTTAGATAGTTAAAGAAGATCTATTGGGACATCCCCATAGTTAGAGCTCACATGTGACACTGCAGCTGTCACACGTCAGCTCTATAGATTGAGAACTGAGCGATCACAAGCCACTGATCGCTCAGTTCCCGATTTTTTTCTCAGTCAGCTCCCCCTACAGGGATTCCTCTCTCCGTTCCTCCAGTGCTCACTGGTTGGACAGAGCAGGGGGGTGGGGGAGGGGTTGTCACAGCTGGCTCTAGAGAGGCCGAGCCATCTGTCAATCAGGTAGCAGAGTCATCCCGACAATATCCTGATCATTTCCAGCTGCAGGGCGGCTCTGCACTGCTAGCATATAGCAGGCAATAGGTTAGTTCTTTTTTTAAGCCTGAATGGCTCACAATGCATATTCTTGCCCCTCTTAGTCTTTTTTGGCAATTTTACTAGCATTTTTTAATGAACAATATAACTAGATGATATGTTGTTTTTATTATGTATGTGGAATTCCTCTTATATCCCGTATCCAGCATAATTCAGTAATAACATTTGTATGGCAAAGACGTGGCAGAGAATCTTTCAGAGATATCACTGTGTATTAACCGCTGACAGCACAGCTTAGTAAACAGCGTTTGATTTGGGGTTTTGACTTTTTTTGTGCTATTCTTCTTTTTTTACAGTTCATACAGTCTCCCTTTTTGTAAATATTTTCGGTTGCCTGGCCTGGTTCTGCGTTGATTCAAGCCGAGGGGTTGACTTTGGGTTGGCGATCCTGTGGTTTTTGCTTTTCACCCCTTGCTCCTTTGTTTGCTGGTACAGACCACTTTATGGAGCATTCAGGTACAGTAAATATTTAAGCTTATATTGTGTAGCAAATCTCTCGGTTCTTGATTTTTAAAAGCCATTACATTTTAGAAGTTCACCCTTTCCTCTGTTGCTAGTCGTCTTCCATGTTCAGCGACTTTGGCCTCTTGATTGGCTGGCTTGAAGTAACTCGTGTGCATGGGAGTTACTTCATCTCGGCTTTCCCGATCTGTGTACTGAGCTGCACAGAAAAATTGCTCACAGGCAGTTAGATGATTGTTGTCAGGAGAGACTTCTGCCAAAAAAAGTTGCCTATCAGCAATTTTCTTTATAACTTACACTTCTGCTTTGTATTTTATATAGCATGTTTACAGAAAAATAATAATCAGTAACCACTGTGTGCATTAACACTGGATACACTTAGGGCCCATTCACACATACAGCGGTGATCTGTGTTTTACCACACCGGTCAACGCCGGTCACACAAGGACCTTGTTCACACCACAACTCAGATGTGATGGGTGGTGCATTATTTTACAGCACACTGAATGCCCCTGCAGGTCACTGCACGCCAGCACACCCTGCTGTTGTACAGTGGCTTGAATGGAGTGTACACAGTGTACACAGTGTACACTAACAATAAAGTTAAAGAAGAAAAATGTAAATAGTGATAGCTGCATTTTAAGAGATTGACTAGTGTGAATGGGCCCTAAAATAAAACGTTTAACAGTTCCGCAGGCCTCGAAGTGTCGGGTACATGCGGATTATAAAATGAGCTAAACAGACCTGCTCCACAAAATAAACTCGCCTCTAAGTCCTCATTCACATCGGGCAGCTCCCGGGAATGACAGGTGCTGCGTGTAATTTTGTACGCAGCAGCCTGTCCTTCTCTATGGGATTACGCGGCCATGCGCTCACCCGACCTGCACGTCCGTATGGGTGCGGGTGTCCCTGCTCGGACGCAGATAGGATCCATCCTGTCAGCGTACGAGTACGGACGGACGCGCAGGTCGGGTGAGCGTATGGCCGCGTACTCCCATAGAGAAGGACAGGCTGCTGCGTATAATCACACGCAGCACCTGTCCTTCCCGGGAGCTGCCCAATACAGCCGTGCACGCAGCACTCATCTGTACGGGCTGCCGTTACTCGTGTGAATGAGGGCTAATGGTGCAATAAGAACTTCACCATGTTGCTCTTTGTGTTGTCAATAAATATGTTGGAACGGCACATGCAAAACATTTTTAAAGGAGAACTATGTGGGCAGTGTTTTTCCCCATAGTTCTCCTTGGGGTAACGGGAGGACACAAACTAGCGTCCTCCCATCACCCTAAGCTCAGTATACCGCGAGCTACAGCTCGCGGTATACTGAGACGCCGCACCTGGAGCAGATCCTGACTTAGATGACGGGATCCGCCCAGCTGCGTGAGTGACAGCTGGCTCTGCCTATCTAGAGGCAGAGCCAGCTGTACCCGCCCCCTCCCCCGTCCGTTCCGCCAGGCCGCGCTGGCAGATCGGAGCGGGGAGAGGGGAATCCAGCCCCTCCCCCTGTCACGGCAGAGAGCCGTGACAGGATCGAGAGGTGAGGGAACCCGGTATGTGTTCCCTCACCTCCCGATCTACTGAGCCGACCTGTGACAGTCTCATTGTCACAGGTCGGCTTAGAACTATGACGTGAGTGGAAATCACTCATGTCATAGTTCTCCTTTAAAGTGTCTGGCATCAAGCTGCATAAAGTAAACTTAAATGGGGGCTGCCATGGCTTACCTCTTACAGAAGTTTCCTGGATGTTATGCTGTATGGAGTCACTGTTTCAGAACAAGGATGTATATTTGGAACGTCAGGACGAAGTATTTTATCTGCATACTTGTTAAGTGGTCAGTGACTTAAGGAACGAATGCTAGATGGTCAGTGTAGCAGCCAGACAGATAGCATTTTCAGAAACCAAGGTCAGTGGTGGCAACCTCCATGATTATCTCATGTCAGTTTTCATTGAAAGGTGCCCATAGACCTTAATTGAGTCTCCCATTGTGGCTTTTTTTTCAGCCCAATGGAATGAGTTTGTAATGTCTGTGAATTGCCAGCTGGGGGTCATCTTGGAAATAGGATAAGCAGGATACAAATTGTGTCTAATCTGGATTTGTTTTTTTCTCTGATAAGTCCGTGCCATAGATGTCTACGGCATGCATTCTCATTATTTTGGATTCCAGCCACAGGCTCGGATGTTTTAAGATGGTTGCATGCCTGACCACCATGCAGAACAGATATCTATATTCAGCACTTGGCCTGAACCTTATTTTCCAGTAAACTTGTAAGATTTTTTTTCAAATCTGGTAAAAGGTTGAAGAAAAGTACAGAAATAGTTAAGGTAAAAAATTAACAGAGACTTTTCAGCAGCACTCTGAGGGCCATATGGAAGCTGCCCACTTGAAGGCTTGTTTCCCTTCCTGATTATTTCCATAAATAGAGTTTTAATGAAGCCCTTACACAAAAGCTCAAAGCTTCTCGATACTGAACACATTGTCTGGCGGACAAGACAGCGTACTTTCTGGTAAATGAAAACACACTTTACACTTGGCTGAACTAAAGAATCTATAAAGGGAAAGTCTGCAAGATGGCGCATAAAGTTGTAAATGGATTCAGTTATCCAGGGTGTGTATCAGCTTGCCAGGATGATCCCAGGATCATGTCATCTTTGTGTGATGCCTCTCCGTTTTACAAAATAGCATCACATTAAGAAAATAACAGGGCCCCATATTTATAGCTGAACTCCAACCTTGCCTTCAGTCTAAAGGTGCCCATACACTGTACGATTCTCGTACGAGAATCGCGGGAAATCCTGCGATAGTACGACAATCGTACAGTGTATGGAAGGCGTGCGACCGTTTCTACTGTACGGTCGCACGTCTTCTGTCGAACAAGCAGGCTGGAAAACCCGCCGAGAATCGTACGATTCTCGGCAGGTTAATGGCCTGCTTGTTCTACAACTGCCGAACGGTCGGTGTGCGCACGCGCACACTGCCCGTTTGCAGAGATCGGAAGCCCGCCCCTCACTGCGGTCATCAGAAGCCCGCCCCTCAGCGGGGCGGGCTTTCGATGATCGCAAGTACGATCTGCCCGTCCAAGATGGGCAGATCGTACGAGCTTTCAATGAGCTTACGACCATCGCAAGACAAAGGTCTTGCGATGGTCGTAAGGTGTATGGGCACCTTTAGACAGTTACAAAAGCTGCCCTCCTTTACTAAAATTACTCACTCTGATTTCACTGCACACTGTGAGCTTCTCATTGCCTGCATTAGAAGCTGCAGTAAGCCACACAGAGCCTGCCTCATTTTCTGGCTGTAGGGCATTCAGCATAAGCTGGGGAGCATGCTCTCCCCAGCCTCCCCCTTTCATTCATTGGATTTCACTGTAGGGATGCACCGATACTTTTCGAGTACCCGTGCCGATACTTGGCATTTTCATGAGAACTACCGGGTTACAGCTGGGACCTGGCTCTGGTACTCCACCACTGTCCTGAAATCATTAGTCTGTATTGTTTTAGAAAAACTGTCACATGACAATAAACAAAAATGTATCAGTACTCGTACTTGTAAGTCCTCGGCAAGTACCAGTACTCGTACTCGCAAAACTGGTATCTGTGCATCCCTTTATTTATATTTATAAAAACAAAATCGTAATTAAAACAGAGATTTACAAATCCCAGGAGCTCCGTGTGCTCCTTACACATGACAGCTGCCTCCTAATTTTTTAATTTTTCTCTAGTGTAGTCTTGGAGCTCAAAAGTATCGGTACATGTATTCGTACTTGTACCGAGTACTGTACTTGGTATCTGTGCAACCCTAGATTTCAGTTCTTTCAATCACTAAGACTCCGCATTTTCCGCATCACATGTAGGCATCACATAGGGCAATAAGCAAATACAGTCTACATGTTATAAATGTGTAATATAACCCCACTTCCCAATTTGAATATTGATTGTCCTATATTTTGTTTCTCTGCAGGAGTGACAGCTCTTTCAGGTTCTTTGTGTTCTTCTTTGTGTACATCTGTCAGTTCGCTGTGCATGTTCTACAAGCTGCCGGGTTTAAAGGCTGGGGTAACTGGTAAGTCATGTCATTGGCTTGGGTCTGAAAAATGGGAATATCTAGAGCTGGAATGCTTTTAATTATTCTGAGCCTTGCGTATAAAGCCAGCCATACACAGCCCAGATTTTGGACAATTCCTGCATCACCTTGTCAGCACCACCCGGCTCAGCAAAAATCAATCTAAAAATTGACTGAGCTGGGTGGAAAATTGTTGGCCGAACAGTGACTGCTTCCTATCACACAGCTCCCTTAAAGGAGAACTATGAGGTGAGTGAAAATCACTCTCCCTCATAGTTCGAGCCGATGTTTGACAGTGAAACTGTCACATGTCAGCTCAATAGATCGGGAAGTGAGCGAACACATACCGTCGCTCACTTCTCGATCCACTCCCTGCAGAGAGCCATGACTGTCGGTCATGGCTTCCTGCAGGGATTCCCCCCTCTCCGATCCTCCAGTGCAGACTGGAGGAACAGCCGGGGGAGAGGGCGGGCACAGCTGGCTCTGCCTCTAGATAGGCAGAGCCCGCTGTCACTCACGCAGCTGGGTGGATCTCAACAATATTGTCGGGATCCGTCCCGGCTGGGGCGGTCTCAGTATACATAAAAATCACATCAGCATACAGATCTGCGAGCTGATGTGAAATCATCTTACATTCATTGGTTAAATATATTTTTATTTGACTTACAATTTCTTTTTCCCCCCACTTCCTGGTCTTCTCTGGCACAAATGATGTAATCGTGCCCAAGTGTTGCATCCTGGGAAGGTTACATCAGCAGAGCATTGCTGGGAAATCTCATCTGTAATCTCACAAGATCTCAGGGAAAGGCATTTTCCTCCCCTGAGATTATGTGTATGGTCACATGTCCTAGTCACATGTGCCAGAGTTCCAGAAAGTCAAGGGAGAACTAGTAACCTGCCCTTTAGTAAAAAAAAAAAAATGGCCACTGTCCGAAGACTGGGCTAGAAAAGAGAAATAAGTTATGGAAAGAATACAAAGCCGGCAATTACCTGCAAGTATCTGTTTGTAGATTGTCATTATTAAACATTTCTAAAGGTGCTTCTGTTGTTATTTTACAGATATAGGTCTGGGGTATGGGTTCTTCTTTAATATAATAGCTTATAAGGACTGGTATAGCTTTCTCTGTTCCTACAGATGCAGTAGATGTGGCTGTAGGAAGTGAATGTTCAGAGTGGGTACTGTATTGATACACCAGCAGTGCGTGGTTGTGTGTCTGCCATTTTTATTTACAAAAGGTGTAGCCCTCTAAGAACTACTAGTCCTCCCCCACAAGCATACAGGGTGGTGCCCAATAAGTCCCTTGAGCTTGTCTTGACACTAGCCTGTAAACCATACAAGCACCCTACCCCCCGCGTCTGCACATCCATTTCATTAGTAAGTGCAGGTAACATATGGAAGTATTCCGTTTTATGAATGGTAATGAAGGTGAATTTTTAGAGAAGTCTGATTTACATTTGTTCTTCTAACTGTGTCGAGAATACTTAGTTGTACTGCTGCCAAACATTGTATTGCACTAGATTTGATTTTTGAAGAAGCTGTCGGAAATTTAAAGTGGATGTGTTTTTTATAGCTACCAGATGCTTTCATTGTTCACCCCAGATTATATTTATTGTGTGTTATTTGCAAATACAACATTTAGGAATTCACTTCTCATATAGTTAAATATTGGTGCAAGAAGCACAAAAACATATTCATTTTATCTCTGGGAGCTGAAGAATTAACACCTTGATTTTTCTATCCCGCCAGATTTTGTTAGGGGGTTCTTTTCCTTCTTGCTCCGGTCTTTTACTATAGCTTTACTTCAGCGATGCAGAACCTTAGTACCTGTCAGAGTGCAAGAGCTTTGCTGTTTACATTGCTGGCGGTGTTCTCAATAATAGTATATGTGGAATTATACTCCGCTCGAATGATGCAACCTCCCACAAAGATTCATTGCAGGTGCCGACATTGTCTGAGTGTATCTGCCTTGAGTTCAGCTTTATTTATAGCTATGTATATTAATATGCACATGCGGTGATATATTTGGTCTTTATCTTTGCAGTTTATTACTCTGATAGCTGACATTTTAGACAAATCTGTTAATACCTCCTAGTTTGTTCCCTGACTTTTCTGCAGATGCCGTTAAACATTCTAACGTAAACCAGCTTTTTTTTGTGTGTAGTGGTCTTTATGAGATACAATGCGGTATCAATAATGTGTAAAGAATTGGAATACTAATTGCTGGACTTTTTCTTTCAGTGGATGGATTTCTGCACTTACTGCACTAAACATGAATATTCCAGTGGGGATAATGATGATTATAATATCTGCCCTATTCACAGCTTCTGCAGTAATATCACTAGCAATGTTTAAAAAGGTAAGGATGTGACATGAACTGTTATAACTAGATTTGTGAATTATTTCTAATACAGTATTATTTTTTCTGCGGTCAGCAGACTTTTTGTTCTAATGCATACCTGCTTGTGAACATTTTCTATCACACGTCGACATGTACCGTATATACTCGAGTATAAGCCGTCCCGAATATAAGCCGAGGAAATGCCTATGGAATCAGATTCTTTACATTACATATGGTTAGAGGTGGCAGGTTGGGGCAGCAAATATTGATGAAGTTGTGATCATATGGGCAGGGTTACATTCATATGTCAGTTTCTCTTCAGTGGGTGTAGCGTGTCCTGTGTCTGGAAATGAAGCCAGGTAGCCGAGGAGAAGACTGTGCTTAGCTGGGTGAATAGGAGGTCACGATATTATGTGACTGCGGGGTTGGTGCATCATTACCGGTCTGTGTCATATGTTTTGTGGAAATAGGCTTTAATGAACTTTCATGGTAAGCAGGGAGTGAATAATATGTAAATATCTACATCCCTTTCACATATATTTGTCCAGTCCCCCTGGAAACTCTGGTTACATTAGTATTTTAAGCTGAGGATCAACATAATCAAGTCATAATAATGACCATAACCTATTTAGTTCTGTTAGGCCTGTAATGGCTCTTAAAGTTTCACATGTGACCAGTACAGAATATTCACATGTTGCTATGTAAAAGCAATGTAATGCTGGATAAGGCTGGGTTCACACCTAGGCGTATCGAATATACGCGTTTGATGCGCGTTATTACCGCGAGTAGCGGTAAAAAAAATGTGCTACAAACGCGCGTTTCCGAGGGTTTCCTGGCTGTATCCCAATGGATACGCGCGGCAAATACGCACCAAAGAAGCTCCTGTACTTTGGGCGTAGGGCGTTTTGTAGCGCGTTTATACGGTCTGTAATACGCCCAGGTGTGAACCATACCCATAGGAAATAATGGGATTTCGGTGTTTGAGCGTTTTGCAGAGCGTGGGAACGCGCTACAAAACGCCCAGGTGTGAATCGGGCCTACAGGTAAATCTCTCGCTTCACAATACAAATGTATCACAAGGGGGGTGTCCCAGGTGGAGTTTTCTTTAGTATTATTCAAATTTGTGTTCAAGTGTGGGTTAACTTACGCTGATTGGTTTTTGGCTTTATAGTGATTGATAACACATTGTTGAATGGGCAATTAGGCATAACGATTTCATTAGATCTGATCAATGCACAGAAACTAAAGTTGGGGCTGAATGGGAGAAACCACTCTATCCTCCCCCCCACATTAAACAATCTCTCCTGCCAACTATTGTGTTGTGACAGTCAACACCCGCAGCAGTCAGAATACCTAATCAGTGACTGCAGCTGATTGGCTGCACTCCCTGGTTGGTTGATTTTTTTTTTTCCACCTGGCTTTTTTAATTTAATTTTGTCAAGCCATTTGTAATGTTGGCAGGGCCACTTGCGCCACAACATTCGAGTCGTGTATGGCCAGCCTAAGTGTGACAGATTGTGAAGATGTAGGGCAGGGGTCAGCAACCTTTTACACACCAAGTGCCATTTTTTAAACCATCAGACAACCGGGTGCCAGTGAACAATAGCACGCCATGGTGTTAGATACATTTCAATTTTTCCACTCATAGCTGTACTGCTAATAGTAAGTTAAACTCACAATTTTTTTTCATGTGTTTACCTTGCCATTAGCAGCACATCTATTAGTGAAAACATTTAATAACTAGTGCACACACAAACCATATTCATATTTACATGTGCTGAAAAGTATACTGGACTTACAGTTTTAACATGATCCCTGTGTCTTTGATGGCTCAGTTGTGCTATGTCTGGCCTGTAGGATGTTACTTTCAGCTGACCTTAGACCAGCACCAATGCATTCTTTGAATGCCAGACCTCAGAGCAACACCAATACCCTGCAGAGTTAGATCGCAGACCAGCAGTAAACACCATGACCATTTCACCACACTTTAGCCTGCATATCAGCCACAGAAACTGTATGACTGATAAGTTTTCAGTTTCTCGTGTTTGAAATTTTTTTATTTTAGAAGCAGCCTTCCTTACCTACATGGACCAAGGCATATTAGGCACACACGCAGACCCATACAAGTGCACACAGTAATATTAACCACAAAAAGCACTGATTTTATTCCTGTTCTACATATAAGGGCAGGAATAAAATCAAAGCTATTTGTGGATCAATATACTGCTGTGCATTTGTGAGGGCATGCATGTGTGTTGGAAGGAGTTTTAATGTTTATGTATGTGAGCAGTATACATGTGGTACCTGCTGTATATTCCAGATGATCGTCTGGCTCCTTTTTCTGTGCTGGGGCAGGGTGTGCAGTAGATTCCTCCTGTCGGGCAGGGTACAGTAATCCCGTCCCATCACATCAGGCGTGGGTGAGCCCGCTCCTGTCTGGCGGGCTGGCACAAGAGGGATCCTTCAGGCAGGAGCATGCGCAGAACGAGCTGAGGGCTCCGTCAGCGCGCCTCTGCGTTCCTATGCCGTTCAGCCACGTCACTGAGGTGGGTGGGCCAGTAAATGTAATTGACAGCCGGCTCGAGGGAGCTGTCAACTACAAGCAAACAGGTCGACTCGCGTGCCAGCTGTCAAGGTCTCACGTGCCAGGCTGGGCACGCGTGCCGGGGGTTGCCGACCCCTGATGTAGGGTATAAGGGGCACAGAGTGAGCGAGCAAAAGGTGCAGTTAAAGAGAGGTGAGGGAGGAGATGACCATAGAGTGGGGAAATGAGAGGAGATGGAGTGGGAGGTCATTGAGGACAAGGGATAGGAGTGTTTTGCTTATGGACCACTGGGAAATGGGGCTGAACATGATTGGGGGGAAGGCAAAGGGAAGGTGATTTTAACTGGTGGAAGGGGAGCTGATTATGGACATGTATGTTTGTGGAAGCTCTGTTGAGTGTTGAGGAGAGCAGACTAGTATAGAAGTCTGCCATAATGTGCCAGCAGATGGATCTTTAGTCTCCAAAGGATGTCTTCCAGAGACTGCTTAGGAGTCTGTTGTAAACATCCTGTTGTGTACAGGACTGAATGGCCCTATTCCGGTGATTCGTCAGATGGTTCAGTTAGAAGTTTTCATTTAGACAAAGCCAGCTACAAGGCAGGCTGCTACTGACATTCTTTCCACTTAGGTAACCCATAGTGTCATGCTTTCATTTATCTGTAAGACAAAGATTTTATATCTGTTGTTACAAAACTTCAGTTAAAATGTTTTATCATTTTAAAAACCCAAAATAAAACTGACTCAAAACCATTGTAATGTCATAATTGTCTGATTACTGCTGTTCTATCTGAGATAAGGTAGGGCAGAGACAGTCTGCAGGAAAGCCTGAACCTTCCTGCTGAGGGCAGAAGCTGGGCGCCTGCAGACATTCTCTGGTGTTTGTGGGCAGCGTTGGCATTCACAGCTTCCCAGGTACATTGTGTGGTTGCTAGAAATGCTGTAAAAACTTCTTTCACACACTCATGTACATTTGCATGCATGTGTTTACATGTATTCAATGTACAGACTTAACAATTGTTCCAGACTAACAGTACAAACTAAAGTTCCTATTTCTGAAGCGGGGTACATATGCAACAAATTGCATCCAATTCGTCCGGAATCAGCCAAAATTGGCTGTTAGTGACCCTATTCCCTCGGCGGAAGCCGATCATTAGATTGACTTTTGCTGAAGGAGCGTGCAGGAAGATTTTCGGGTGAATGGTGCTTGCAGCCAATCAGCCAGCATACAGTCAGTCAGAATACAATAAAAACAGCAGAGATCCTTCTAATCTACGCTGCTCAGCATTAATGGAGGAATCTGTTCTATTTTCTTTGTTCTACCTGTGGGCTGAACCAAGAAAATATAAACGTGTTTACGGCATTATTTGGCAGCTTTGGTGTGAGAAGTGATTTGTAGAGCATATACTGATCTGTCAGCATCTATTATAGATGGTTTAATACATCATCTGCCCAATACCGTTTAATTTGTGACTCTTCTTTTTCTCCTGCCTCTCAGGTGCACGGACTGTACCGGACAACGGGCGCCAGCTTCGAAAAAGCCCAGCAAGAATTTGCTACAGGGGTGATGTCTAACAAAACCGTGCAGACTGCCGCAGCCAATGCTGCTTCTACAGCCGCGAGCAGTGCTGCCCAGAATGCTTTCAAGGGTAACCAGATGTAAGAGAGGTAGCTGCAAGTGACCATCACCAGTTCTCTGTCCAGTCACGCTCCTCTTCTCCAGCCGTGTTTGCAGCACCCCCCGAAAGACTATAAATTGCACTTGCCATGTGTATTTGCTACATTCAGGCCCATTCAGTGCCAGTTGGAAATGGAATGTCACATATTAATGCAGGCGCCTCCGGCACTCCATGGGCATATTGGTTGTGCATGGTCTAAACCAGTAATGCTGTTACTGGATCTCTTGTATACCCCTCACCATCCTTTTCCTTTTTTTTTTTTTCTTGAGTCTGCCATGCTCTGCCCCTCCCCCGACATTGTCTAATATCTGGTGGATTACTATAGTGTGAATATGGCGTTATTAGATTGCAATTGTGCTAAGGTCCTAAATAGAGAAAGTATTTTCTGATTTTTACTGCTGAAAATGCTCTTTTTTTTTTTAATGTTACAAACGCCTTTCTTGTTATGTAGTTTTACACTAAGCAGCCTATGTCCTGCTGTTAGAGAAGACAGTGATAACTGTATGTGGATGTACATGTCACAAGAATCTTCCATGTCCGCTGTGTTTATTTAATACTGAAGCACAAATGGTTTTTGGAGCTGACATGTTTGCTAAAGAGAAGTATTGTATGTACTCTCTGATTGTGTGGACTCCTAGCAGACCAGGCAAATCAAGTATGTATATATGTATCAGAATAGGTCACGTGACAAAGGTTGCTGCTTGTCTGGCCTTTGTCTGTTTTGAACTGTGCTCACTCCATATAGGTACACCATGTACTGGCACAGAGTGGGTACAATAGTTCTGTCATTGGTGGAAGTCAGAAGGCATAATCAGTGTTTATGCTGAATTCTCTACAGCAAAGATGAGCAACCTGCAACTCCCTTCCTTTTGCAGAACTACAAGTCCCAGCATGCAATTAAGGCAAGTTGAGACTTGCAGGTGCACAGCTGATGGGGATTCACTGGTCACCTTACCCTTTTTTGGCTTTTTTTGTGTGTGTTTGTGATGTCTCTTTAAGCCCTTCTGTTTTACTGTTTTTATTTAATGCAGTGCATTGTTCTTCTGTTTGTTTTCTTTAAAGTAACTTCTAGTGGAAGTGCGTTTCCTGTTTGTCTCCTTTGAAGCGTCCGCTAACGGTAGCCAAGACAGTTTCAGATCCTGTCACTGATTTTTTTTTATTTTTTTCCCCCTGGAATTTGGCATATCCATTATAATAGAACCCTGACTATAGAGGTATTTTCATTTACCTGCTAGTGTCTGTTTTTTTTTTGTTCACAAATGGTCACCTTCAATTATGATGATATGGCGTTCTTTCCTTTTTCAGGCTTTGTGCAGCATTTCTTGTTTTTTAAACTTTTACATGTAAAAGTGGTAATCCATCTTTTATCTTCCTGACCCGTAAGAATGTTAGCAACTGATAATGTCTATTTATTGTGTGATTAAATGTGTACAGGATCGATTAGCCATTAACATTTGATGTGACTTATTTAGTGTTGGCTGCCTGCATATAGCTGAACCTTTTTGATTTGTTTTCAGGCATATTTGACAGCCGACATTGACATGGGCAGGTGGAGGGCATCAGAAATTTTGTAAAAGGTGGTGGTAGTAGTAGAGTTGCATCCGTTTGCTCATAATTGAACCACGAAAATGGTTCTACTTGCCATCAGGATAATCCTCACCTATTTGGGTGGTCAGTTTTGTGTTTCTTTCTGTGAATTGGGACATCTGTACTAATGTAAGCTACCACTGCAGACCTGCCTTTTAAAGTGACTCTGTTTTAAGGGGAATATAAGGGCTGCCATTGCTGGTCTCTTTCTAAAATGTTTGTTAACTGGCTGTGCCAGACCCAGAAAAAGCATGCTTTGAGGGGTACATTAACACCAGCAGCCACGCTCAACCACACGGTTGCTGGTGTTCGTGTCCCCCGAACAGTGGCAATGTACTCGATCGAGCTGCATCATGCTGTTTCTTTTCATTTTTGTTTTTTTGTAGGACTTGGTTCACTTTGCTCATTTAGTTCTATGGGCTCACTGCAGTGCGTTTTTAAAAAAGGTACTGCATGCCGTGCTGACCAATGAGAAGCACTTCATAGCAAGAATTGTTTCTCAGCATGTCAGGTGACCGCGCTGGCCAATGAGTGCTTTCCATTTGCAAGCGAAATTCGAAATACAAAGCGAAGGGCTGCGCTGCCGTGTACGGATTATGGATAGTACACCGGCATTGGCGGAGGGGAAGGAGCAGGGTAGAGGGAGGGCGGTTTTTGCGGGCCAGATTGGTTTCGGGTAATTACATTTTCCCAGATTCGCCTGAGAAAGTGGAATTACCCTTTAAAACACTTTAACTTTATTCACAACAGCACTTTGTGACACACTGACATGCATTGTAACACATTTTTGTGTAGGGCATACAAATACAGACATAGGCTTCATTTTTATGCAACACACACCAATGCACTTGTATGGCGTTTTGTTCTCTCAGTGAACTTAATCAACACACTAATAATAATAATAACACACGTGAACCCAGCTTTCAATGCGCATGGTGTGAATGAGCGTTTAGAAACTGACTGATACCTGACCTCAGAATGTTTGAGGACAGATAACTTTATAGTACCCATAGCTAGAGAGGGCAGTGATGCCTTGTTTTAAGTTATTTTACTGCTTTAGAATATGTGAATAATTGAATCCTTTTGCTTCAAGACATAGTTTCAAACTTTTTGGCATATATGTGTCATACATTCCATCAAGTGGAATAAAAAGATTGTGGTTGAATTTTTTTTTTTTTTTATATTGCACAATATTTGTGCAAATTTTTTTTCTTTTCAGTAAAAATTACACTAAGCCCCAGATCCTTAACAGAATCACACCTTTAAGAAAGTTAAAATACAGCTGAGAAGGATGACAACAAACTCATAGTATCTGTGAGTTTATTTCCTGTTATTGCCATTCCGTTCTACTCCGTGGTGGCAGTAAAAGGGTTAGCGCCCATAGTCTGGACATAGGTGCACTTTACAAAAGAGACAGACAGGCATGGACTCTTCTCAGAAAGGTAAGCAATGGCAGCCTACATAATTCCCTTTGTACAGATTTGTTTAAAGAATGGATTCGAGCCCACAATGTACAAATGCAATAGAGCAGTCTGGGGTTGGTTGTGTGTCTTGTATTTTCATTAAAAATATAAGAGCAGTGACTACTTCGGGTCAGCGGGAGGAATAGTGTGTCATCATTCGGGTCAGCGGGAGGAATAGTGTGTCATCATTTGGGTCAGCGGGAGCAATAGGGCCTCATCCTTCGTGTCAGTGGGAGGAATAGAACCCCATCCTTCGTGTCAGCGGGAGGAATAGTGCGCCATCATTCGGGTCAGCGGGAGGAATAGGGCCTCATCGTTGGTGTCATCAGGTGGAATAGGGCCCCTATAATTTGTGAAGGTAGAAGAAAAAGTGCCCAAGGGAACTTTTTAGGCGAGCAAAGATCTTTAGTTTGGGGCCCGCTGGACTGGATAATAAGGAATTTGGAGCTGTCGCCCTCTATATGATCATTGCTGTAATCTAGTTGGTTGTACCCGTTTATATGAACTTTTTGAGATTTTTGCATTTAATTTTTTGCCGTTTTAGAAAAAGTTGTCCATTGTGAATAAAGTGTAAAGGATTGAAACTGGTAGAACAACTTTATCAAATGTTAGAAAGCCTTTCACTCGTACAACGTCTGTTCACAATGTCCATTGGTAGCTCTCTGCTGTGGGAGGAATTTCTTTTAACGTGTTATATTCCCCTAGTGTAGAAACCCCATACGGTAAATTTATGAGGCTGAATGCATGAAATTTTACATTTTGTAATTTCTCAAGAACTACAAAACAACTATGCAAAGTATTCCTTAACAATGTAATAAAGCTTCTCGCTGTGTAATTGCATGCTGTGGACTATCAGCATGAAGCTCTCGCCATATAATCCCATACTGATTATCAGGCCGCTTTTATACCTCACGTAGGTCAGCCATGTTACAGTAGTTTGTTGGCGTAACCAGAATGGCACCTCGCAGCTTCTTGTGGATTGTTAAACAAATACTTGTACAAGGTAAGTTCTGTTATAATCTGACCACCTCAAATTGTAACCTTGCCATAGATTAGTACAATGCCTCATGCAGCCCTACACTGAACTGTGACCTTTTCACCATGACTTGGGGCCAGCCTTGGAGTCTAGCTCAAACCGATTGTCTGGCTGTGAGTTCAAACCCGGATTCTAAGCATTCTACAGCTGCTATTCTGCTGATAGTACAGTACAGGGATTAATACGTCTTTTCAGGTGACACCACGGACCTCCGCCATGAGCAAGCACTTCTTGTAAGTGACTCTACCCCTACACCGCCACCCAGTGATTGCTAGTGAAGTGAATTGCCATAGTGCTAGAGCTTTATTTTCTCTGTGTGGTTTTGTGTATATTAAAGGGAAACTACAGTGTTTTTTATGACTTATTTTGAGTTGTCATTGAAAAATGTACCAGAGCGGCATTTTTGATGTGATTTTCACATATATGTGTTCTGTAATGTCTTGTGTGTGAAATGTACAGGTCTGTAGGTCCTCTCTCTGGTGACGGTCTCTGTGTCAGATGAGTGTAGAGGGCATCTCTAAACAACTGCTCACATTAAACTCCCCAGTTAAACAGTCCTTTGTGTTCCTTCAGGCTGAGCAGAATGATTGACTTGCAATCAGAGATAAAGGAACAATAAAGTACAGTCACTGCACAGCAGCTCTAAGTAGGGAGCACAGCATGCATAGGAAATGGGTAAATGTGGTTGTATAGCTCTACATATGGACAAGGTATGTAAAACCTTTACACACACCAATTGAGTTTTCTAATCTAATAACTTTGTTTATGGACTGTTATGTCCAACAACCTTTAAACAGACTATACTTTCCTCTTAAACTATAGAAAGAGCTTTGTCTTATCTATGATTTGCATCTTAAGGCTTGGCTGGATTTTTCTGCTTTGCATTTATTAAACTTGTATTGCTGTGAGTAATGTATGAACAGCAATAAAATGCGGGGCAGGCATTTCAAGCAGCAAGCAATGGAAGCTACTCTATATAGCTGGCGCTTTCTATGTCCTAGTTCTAATTGTCTTATTGGCCTTTGGCTTTTTGTATTGGACTCTGCAAGCACTGACTGCCTCCATGAAGCATTCTACCTGGCCAGACCAAAGGTAAAGACTAGACTGAAATAAAACATATCATTAGTAGGGGGAACTAAACTGATCTAGTGGCTGATGTCTCTACCTCCTGATGACCAGCAACTTGCATTGTGGTTCCTGGTAAATCCAAATCAATCTTCCTAGCATTGACCATACTTGGAGGAAATATGACAATGTATTTCCTTGGATTAAATCAAAGCAGTCTTAAGAAACCACTATTGCTGTGTGAATACCGAGAAGGCTGCTTTTCCCATTACAGTTCAATAAACCTTTTATGCATTAGTGATTTTGCATATAGGTCATGTCCGTTCACACACAGCATGTTCTGTCATTTCTACAGCCAACAATTCTGAAATCACTAATAGTTATAGATCGCTGCTGAACTCCAATGTTGGGAATTGCAGACTGACATAATTGTTAAATACAAGATTATTTCTCTTTCATGAAATATTAGCTTGACATATATACTGTACATTTTTATAGCTGACTGGTCTCAGAGGGTGGACTCGTGTGAGATGGAAAAATCATCCTTCGTGTATCTTGTACACATATGACTTTGGTAAGTTTAGCGGGACCTTTTAAGCAATGTCTGTAGTGCATTAAAGCTGACAATGTCTTTGGTATAAGCGAGCTCATTTCTCAGACCCAGCAGTGAAACTATGATTTAGCAAATGCTACCCGACACTCTGCAGATAGACACAAACTGGCTGAATAATCTATAATCGTATGAATAAGGAAACTGGTTTTATGCACTAAATATTTTAGTTCTATGTTTGCATTAGTATTGCCCCGCCTCTTACAAATACTGGAAGTGACATTTGTTGGGCTAGACTATATTCATGGGGGATGTTCTGCAATCTGATGAACCATGGAGATGCCAAACGTCAGGATGTTATTGAATTAAATGAGAGTGATGTGCAAAGAACAAGTATTTTAGGAGCCCGTCAGAAATCACTGTTGCTGAAATGTGATTGGCTGCTGTAGGTGAAAGCATATTATTGATCTTTTTGCTGTAGACCTCATGTGCCTGAAAGAAATGTCCGCAATCGGATTGTTTTTTCTTTTTCTAACACATAAGGCCTTGTGTGTCAAGTGAGAGTTGAGCTTTTTTTCTTAAAGCCCATCTACAGATGCAAGAAATCTCTCCCCTTGCAAAGCAGCTATCCCGCAGTACAAAGGTACCTGCTTGTTTTTGTTTAGGGGGATTTACTTGCCTGATGCCCACTCCTGCTGGCCCTAAGACTGGCATCTTCATCCTCTGTCCCACACCCATCTTCCTCCCTCCGCTCTGGCGATTGAAGGTCCACTGACATTATCGTGTCCAGTGTATGGTCCATAGCCCTGCATTATACATGAGGATGCAGAGGGACAGTCCATAGCTGGAGCGAATGGGAAAGTAGGTGAGCACCAGCTGCAGGGGGTGCGGAGACTAGCATAATTGCTTTTGAGAATCCCCCTAGACAAAAAGAAGCAGACAACCCTTGCAGTTCAGGGGTAGCCCTACTGCAAGGAAAGAGTTTTCATTGTATCCAGAGATGGACTTTAATAACCAATCGGATCCTCTTTCGGTTCCTGACTGAAAGCTAGTTATTGGCTGTGGGCCACACATACTTATGGCCAGTTCTTTCCTCCCACACTGACAAATAAGGACCATTGTTAATTCCTTTTCACAAACCCTCATGCTAAGTAAAGCGCTTTTTAAAGCAATAGCCAATATCTTCATTCTAGTAATTTCCAACATGACGAATATAGTCCTAGTCCACACAGTGCTGCCTCCATGAGCGTAAGAGGTAAACCTCTATTTTCCTTGGTCAGATGAATTGTACACACTGGAATGCCCGCACTCAACAATCTTTCTGTATTTTAAAGCTTGGATTTTATTTATCTGAAAGATGTTTGTATATATTGTAAATGACTATTAATGCTGTCCCATCACAATAATGAGAAGACGAAAGTTATTGTCCTGTACAAATTTACTTTTCCCACTCTGTGTTGCATGTCTGAGGTAGTTCAGATGTTTTGTATATTTATTGTATTAACACAGAGTGTCATAGAATAAAATTAATATTTACGGATGTCTGTTGTGTGTCTGTATAACATGACAAAGCTCACCTAGGCATTTTTGTTATGGTTGAAGTTAAATGTCAAAAGGGAACCGACCATTACGGCTTTGGAATTTCATTCCATTATAGCCGTGGTGTACCAGTTCATCCCAATCCTTTTTCTTGATGATTTGAAAGCCTTTTTGCTTACCTGTTTGTATTCTAGGTGAGGTATTCCCAGACTGTGTGCTACTCGATTTTTCCCCATATTCAGAAAGCCTGAGGCGTCCAGGTAAAATAAGTACACTGCGCACTTAGAATCAGTAAATGATACTCTTAACCTGCTGCCTTCAACAACAAAAAAATATACAAAAAAACATTAAAACAGAAAACACTCTCCACTCCAAGTTCAAAAAGTATTCACACCACAGTAATGTTTTTAAAGGCATGCTCAAACACAATAGAATACATATATGTAAACTCTCATACATGCCCAAAAACATTGTACCCCTGTTCAGCCAGTTTTGTGATTCAGACAACACTGACAGACAGCAAAGCCAGGTCCATTATTATACAGGATTTATATCGCGCCAACAGTTTGTGCAGCACTTTACAATATAAGGAAGACATTACAATCGCAAGACAAGAAGGTAAGGAGGGCCCTGCCCCTGAGGGCTTACAATCTAAAAGGGAGGGGCAAGCGATACATGAGGAGGTAGCTCTGTGGGGATGAATTGTTTGAGAACGTGATGGTTGAGTGGTTAGGTTGAGGTGGGATAGGCTTCCCTGAAGAGATGAGTCTTAAGGGATCGCCTAAAGGCAGTCAAGGTGGGAGATAGATGGACAGGTTGGGGTAGAGAGTTCCATAGGATGGGAGAGGCTCTAGTGAAGTCCTGGAGGCAAGCATAGGAGGAGTTGACGGAGCTGGAAAGCAGAAGGTCTTTTGAAGAGTGGAAGGGACAGTTAGGGTGATACTCTGAGACCAGGTTGGATATATATCTGGGGGCAGAGTTGTGGAGGGCTTTGTAAGTGGTTGTTAGTATTTTGAATTTTACCCTTTGGGCTTTTGGAAGCCAGTGTAGGGATTGGCAGAGGGGGGTGGGTGATGGAAGCCATTGTAGGGATTGGCAGAGGGGAGCTGCAGACACTGAGCGGTTGGTTAGGTTAATGAGTCTAGCAGCAGCATTCATGATAGACTGAAAGGGGGAGGAGCCTGTGTAGAGGTAGGCCAATGAGGAGGGAGTTGCAATAGTCAAAACGAGAGATAACAAGTGAGTGGATGAGTAATTTTGAGGTCCATGAACTCAGTTAAGCAGTACAACCTTGTCAAGGAGCAAGGCTGCAAGGGCCAGTCTAGGAGCCTGCTGGGTCTGAGATTCAGGTGAGTATATATTTTTGTCTAGAGAGCTAAAATAACAATGAGCACTTAACCCTTGCAGTGTGGGGGTAGCTGCACTGCAAAAGTTAAGATTTCATATGACTGGAGTTCTTCTTTAAGCCTCAGAAATCAAGGGTTGGGTGTTCTCTTTGCTATTGGCATGTGTTATGTTATCATACCAAGATCAAAGGAGCCCTCAGAAAGAAGGCTGTGGATGCCTATGGGCTTGATAAGGAATTTAAACCACATTATTTTGAAACAATGGCCCATTTGTCCAGAACTAGCCAGCCCAGAAACTTTAGCGCAATCGCTGACCATTTGACATTAAAAGAAGTCTCCAAGAACCCCAAAATGTAGTTCTGGGATATGCAGATAAGAAGCAATGTTAGTATTGCAGTTCATGCATTTTAAATCAGGAAGAGACTGCATCAAGTTAACCTCCATAGGAGTTGTGTCCGGAAAGAAGTCTGTACTGTCCAAAAAGAACATTAAAGCAACCCTGCAGTTTTCCAATGAGCAAATAGGCAAAAGAACGGGCCTTCTGGAACAATGTGCTGTGGAATGATGAGTCAATGATAGTTGTTTGGCCACAGTAACCATAGATATATTTAGCACAGAGTGCACTTCTTTTTCACATGACTGTACGGTCTCGAGGATTCCACCCTTTCCAGTCAAGACGTCTTCTACTAGATTTGTGACTGCACAGCCAAGACCCCTGGTCATATGTACCACCACAGAGATAAATCTCACAGGCTGCTCCGAAAACAGCCATCGCAATTGATCCTGCTGCGGAGAGTCACCCAGCAAGTAGTTGCTTGAATATGTACCAAAAAAAAAATCATCACAGTCAGGCTGGGTTCACACCTAGGCGTATTGTATATGCGCGTTTCGACCGCCATTCGCGGTAAAAAAAACGCGCGTTTCCGAGGGCTACTTGGCTGTATCCCAATGGAAACGCGAGACCAAAACGCCCCAAAGAAGTACATGTACTTCTTTGGGCGTAGGCCGTTTTGTATAGCGTTCGGACGGGCGGAAATACGGCAAGGTGTGAACCAGACCCATTGAATACAATGGGATTTAGATGTTTGAGCTTTTTGTAAAGCGTTCGTCGAGCGTTGAACGTGCTACAAAACGTTCAGGTGTGAACCAGGCCTCAAGATTCTGAGATCCTGACGCTAGGCAAAAAGGTTTGGGCAGCAGGTGGGGGGTTGGCCACCAGCAGAGGCCGCCCCTAGGCTGTTTTTATGTTTCAAAGTATTTTATTATTTTTTGTAAGAAAACAAAACCTACAACACTCAGAAATATATACATACCGAACAAAAAAAAAATAGAAAAATTCAACCAGCATTATATATTGTGAATCCAGTAAAACAACCCTCAACTGCAATAATAGTACCGGTAGTAGAAAAGAAAGAAAGCCCGGGTAATATGCAGAGCTGCGGGGGCTTGAGACTCCAATGAATGGGCCACTAAGGTACCATAAAGCATGGGACTAATCATCAGTCCCAAACAAAATCACATAGAAGTAATATGGCATCACAGCGCATCCCCCCCAGAGGTGCGGGAGCAGTGAGGTCATAGGGCGGTAAGAAGCTGATCAAAGAAGTAGAGCATGAATGAAAAGGAGAGAAAAAACCATTTGACATTAAAAGAAGTCTCCAAGAACCCCAAAATGTAGTTCTGGGATATGCAGATAAGAAGCAATGTTAGTATTGCAGTTCATGCATTTTAAATCAGGAAGAGACTGCATCAAGTTAACCTCCATAGGAGTTGTGTCCGGAAAGAAGTCTGTACTGTCCAAAAAGAACATTAAAGCAACCCTGCAGTTTTCCAATGAGCAAATAGGCAAAAGAACGGGCCTTCTGGAACAATGTGCTGTGGAATGATGAGTCAATGATAGTTGTTTGGCCACAGTAACCATAGATATATTTAGCACAGAGTGCACTTCTTTTTCACATGACTGTACGGTCTCGAGGATTCCACCCTTTCCAGTCAAGACGTCTTCTACTAGATTTGTGACTGCACAGCCAAGACCCCTGGTCATATGTACCACCACAGAGATAAATCTCACAGGCTGCTCCGAAAACAGCCATCGCAATTGATCCTGCTGCGGAGAGTCACCCAGCAAGTAGTTGCTTGAATATGTACCAAAAAAAAAATCATCACAGTCAGGCTGGGTTCACACCTAGGCGTATTGTATATGCGCGTTTCGACCGCCATTCGCGGTAAAAAAAACGCGCGTTTCCGAGGGCTACTTGGCTGTATCCCAATGGAAACGCGAGACCAAAACGCCCCAAAGAAGTACATGTACTTCTTTGGGCGTAGGCCGTTTTGTATAGCGTTCGGACGGGCGGAAATACGGCAAGGTGTGAACCAGACCCATTGAATACAATGGGATTTAGATGTTTGAGCTTTTTGTAAAGCGTTCGTCGAGCGTTGAACGTGCTACAAAACGTTCAGGTGTGAACCAGGCCTCAAGATTCTGAGATCCTGACGCTAGGCAAAAAGGTTTGGGCAGCAGGTGGGGGGTTGGCCACCAGCAGAGGCCGCCCCTAGGCTGTTTTTATGTTTCAAAGTATTTTATTATTTTTTGTAAGAAAACAAAACCTACAACACTCAGAAATATATACATACCGAACAAAAAAAAAATAGAAAAATTCAACCAGCATTATATATTGTGAATCCAGTAAAACAACCCTCAACTGCAATAATAGTACCGGTAGTAGAAAAGAAAGAAAGCCCGGGTAATATGCAGAGCTGCGGGGGCTTGAGACTCCAATGAATGGGCCACTAAGGTACCATAAAGCATGGGACTAATCATCAGTCCCAAACAAAATCACATAGAAGTAATATGGCATCACAGCGCATCCCCCCCAGAGGTGCGGGAGCAGTGAGGTCATAGGGCGGTAAGAAGCTGATCAAAGAAGTAGAGCATGAATGAAAAGGAGAGAAAA
>NW_017306545.1:1407924-1412788 GCF_000935625.1 Nanorana parkeri
GCCTGCAATGAAAGGTATATAATTAAGCAGCTTGCAATCCTATATAAGTCATCCATGGGTCCCACACATCCTTGTGTTTATCCTGCAATATACCTGTCAGTTTTTCATGAGTCATTATCCAAGACAGTTTACTCATGAAATATGCGAAGGACACCTTGTCTGTCTTCCAGGCTTTGGCAATAGATATCTTAGCTACTATTTGAAAAAAAAAGCAATCAACTTATTTGAGGCTTTGGTCACCAAGGGGATAGGGTGATTAAGAAGTGCATAGCGTGGTTCCTTAGGGACCCGCACTCCTGTCACCTGATAAATCAGTGCAAAGATTCTGTTCTGGAATGGGCATAGGCTAGGACAGAGCCACCAAGTAAGAAGCATGATGCCCGGATCTGAGCAGCCTCGAAAACATAACGGAAGAATCCGGAAAAATGGTTGCCAGCCTGGAAGGTACAAGGTACCAGCGCATGAAATGTTTTTTTTTGGTTTTGTGCCTTGTATCCTACTCCTGCAGCTAGCACTATAACCCATTGTTTCCTGATCTACGTTCCTTGCTGTGTCCTTCAAAAAATGCAGAGAAAAGGATTTACGGTGAGTACAATATTCTATTTTTTTTCACATGACTGTATGATCTCAAGGATTCTACCCTTTCCCATCATGAGGCGATCTACTACATTTGTGAGTGTTTCTTGGACTCTTTTTTTTTTGCCACTAAGCAACTGTTTCCCAGTTAGCGTTGCTGTTGCGTTTGCTGTGGTGCCCACCCCTCAGTTGGACTGCCTTTGGTCATCCCAAAGCTGAATGACTCCTGTGTCCCGCAATGGACAATTTTTTTTACTCCCTATAAAATAATATTCTTGGAATCCATTGATGGACACAGGTCCCACCCCTCTGTGTTTATGATCATGCTGTTTGTACTGCTTGCTACAATACTATGGCATATAGTAGGAAGAGTTATCTTGGGCTGGGCTACAGTTTTGTTTGCCAATGTCCAGTCCTCCTGTAGGTGCCAGTATAACCCGAATGTGAATGGCTTCCTTTGTCTCTCCTTGAACTCCCAAAAAATAATTTTACAGCAACATCCTATTGTATTCTGTACCATTAACCGCAAGCTGGTGTCTACATACATTTGGACATATAGGCAAGTGTGAAGGTCAGGTGTTGGCCAGATCATGTGGTTATAAGTTAAACACTGAATGCATGGATTGTGATATATTGACCACTAGATGCTGCTAAAGATAAACTGTCCCAGGAACAGAAACCTAAAATACAACTTTTGAAGAAGAAAAAGCAATCAGTAATAGAAGCTCGTACTTTTCTCGTTCTTATACCTGCCGGCAAAATGTAATTAGCTTGACTTAGTAAAGCTAAACTGACAGCTACTACGGTAGTTGTTACTAGAACACTACTCTCTATATGTGCTTTGTACAGCTATGGTTCCAACCTAGTGAGGTAGCAACTGCCACAACCTCTACAGCTTTGAAGACAGGGCTGTACGAAATTCTCATATGTAAAACAAAACTACAAACAAATGTATATCAAAACTTTAGAGTCATCACCATAACAAGCGGTGAGGGGAGATCTTCCAATGGGGACATCCCCTCAGGTGACAACCTGAAGAATTCTCCACTCTTTGTAGAGATTTCCTACCAATTCCTGTTGCATCCCTGGGACAGCAAGAGAAGGAAATTATCCCTAATGGGACATGGACAGCAATTAGGGAAAAAACTAATAGTTGCTAACTCTTTCCTATATGTGCACTTTAATAAACAAATCCTCATTGGAAAGAGATTCCATGACTTTGTATGTGGAATACAACTTGGCGGTGAAAACTATTAAAATAAATCTTTCATATTTTTCGGGCAATAGTTACAGTAAAAATACACAATGGGGGGAATTTATCAGAATTGGAGCAGACAAAAACTGGAGCAGATGTGCATGGCAACCAATCAGCATCGCTTTCATTTTCAAATCTTAACTGAACAAACTGAAGAGAGATGCTGATTGGTTGCCATAGGCAACTACTCCAGATTTTGCCTGCTCCAATTTGGATAATTCTGTACTAGCTGTGTCACCAGTCAACAAGAGGTTAATTAATGAAGTTCCCCTGTCATTTTATGCTAAGCCCTTCTCTTACCGCCCAAAGAGAGTTGTTTGTGTAGCACTTAGTACTCCTATCCCATTTAGTTCAGGGTAATCTGGCTTTTCACAAGATTTTATCTATTTAGAATGAATCTCCTCTTCCTACAACTCCCCCACCAAGAAAACATTATTCTTATCTTTATCCTTCAGCTTCCGATTCTCTCCTTTACCTTTCTGTACACAAACATGCACACTAATGGTAACTATACACAACTTGACTTTTCCTGCTGAATGGGACAAAAATTGGTCGAGCAGTGACTGTTTCCAATCGGCCACAGTTGGCGGCTGTCTAAATACAAAGCGGCCAGAAGAGATTCTGCCATCCATTCTGTTTGGCGTGCATGGGCAAAATCAATTAGTTTCTCATGTTCAGCCCTCTGGGCTGAAAGAAGGAAAGCTAAGCAAGTATGGCTAGCATTAGTAAGGTTAGGTTAGTGTACACAGTTTTTGGATATAAATAATTGCCACAAAAATGTATCTACCTGTATTTTTAAAAAAAAGATGATTTATTTGGACCAGAACATCAACAAGATTAGCTTTTGATACACTGCAGCTACCCCTTAATAAAAGAGGCTTCTCATGTGAAACCTTGCGCCACTACTCCAATCAAGTTAAGCAGCAGCTGAAATCTGTGTGGTCAGATATATAGTATAACATTAATAATAAAAGCCGCGCTGTGTGAATTAATCTACAAAAGTGTCAGATATAGTAGATACTGGCCGTGAAATAATGTGAAAAAAGTGCGAATCAAAGAAGAAACACGTGTATAACATGCACCTCAGTGTAAATACATTGATACAAAATATCCAAAATGAAAAATCAAATACAATAGATCAGGGCTCAAAATTTCCACTCGCCTGCTCGCATTTGGCGAGTGGAAATGCAGTGCAGGCGAGTGGAAAGTCAGGTTTGAGTCAGTTGCTCCTGCTGGTCTGTCTCCCTTCCTTTTCGGCCGGAGCTCTTCAGTGATCTCCGGGTCGAAAACGGAGTGATTAGTAATGTCTGCAGACCTTACTAATCGCACCATATCACCAGTACAATATTTATTGTTGTAACTTTATTGTGCATAAAACATCTAACAGTGTGATTTATAAGATTATTTAAGAGGGTGTGTTTAGGGGCGGAGTTAAGGGCAGGGTAGGGGTTAGGTGGGCAACTGGGGGCGAGTAACTCTTAAAGCAGGGCTAGTAGCTCAGGACATGAAATTTTGACCCCTGCAATAGATAATAGCTGTGAAGCAATGTGAAAAGAATAACAACTAGAAAAAAACGCATGTGTATAGTATGCACTTCAGTGAAAATAATATATGGTTACAAAAATGTCCATGATCCTGGATCTTCAATAGTCCAATAAGAAAATAGAAGATAAAACAGTGGATGTAAAATAATCGCAGTCTCCTGTGACCATCAACAGAGCAATCTTCTGGAATGCACCTCATCTTTAGCAGAGACCCACCACAGTCTGTATGCGCTGTTCTTCTAAAGGTGCCCATACACTGCACTATTCTCGTACGAGAATCGCAGGAAATCCAGCGATCGTACAAGAATCGTGCAGTGTATGGAGAAGTGGCACATGGAGGACTGAGACAAACCATTTAACACATACAGGGTGCTTTCAATGGTCCGCTTTTATTCACTTATGTCAAACTTTTATCCCAAGGGGAAAAATAAATGTTTCTGTAACTTCTTAAAAAATGTTAGCTGGAGTTCAGATTTAAATTTGTAGTCACTTATGTAAAATCCAAGTTCAATCTATTAGTCCAGTCAACACTACCCTCTCCACAGGGTGACAATGCTGCTGTCTCCATTGGTTGGCTCCATTGTACCTCCATAGAGTGCAGCCACCCTAAGACCGGAAGTGTGTTACTGGCTGGTTTGCCAGGTGACAATAAAGAAAAAAGCTTACAAAAAGGAATGCAGCCATCACGTCTAAGGACTGCAATATAATACATTTCTGTTTTTGGGTTAGATGCACTTTAACCCCCCTGCTGTGACAAAAGACAACCTCACAGGTCTCGGGATTCCCCTGATCCCTTTGGAATCTAGTGCCATGTGCTATAAAGATCGCACAGTGTCAGTTGTGAAAATATTGCTGTAGACATAACATTTTAGGCACGGTGCCATCTGATCTTCCCATAACATAACAAGCTATCCATTTCCTGCTATACCACATATCACATTAACTGTCTGACAGGCCCTGCTGTCACGACTACTTGTGTGAGCGACACAACAAATGCTGTAACATGGCACACTCATTAGTTTCCTAAAGGATTAAATGGATATATTTGACCTCTAAATTTCCACATTCCAGGTCCGAGACCCCCATTCTATTCAGAGGGGTATTAGACTTACTATTTCTGTTCTCAAAGTTTGAATGAGCTGTTCAGAAGAGCAATAGGAGCCCCACAGGAAACAGAAATGTGAGCCTTTTATTCTCTGCTTTTCACCATTTACAAACTGGGAGAAAGTATTAATATCTCTGACGGCTACTGCTGTGCTAGAATGACCATCTGCTATAAATCACTGCCACATTGTACAGAGATGAAAAGGATGAAAATGGTCCATTTACCCCAAAATAAATCCTCTCTTCTGTTATTGTACAGTACAGAAGAGAAGGTCCTATTTTCTAGAATCTTGTAGAGCATTTAAAGGATCAAATAAAATAAAATCAGGTCTTCTTAATTTGGTTGGAGACCCACCGCCTCTCCCCCCGCACGTTCCACCCCGCT
>NW_017306545.1:1412927-1432571 GCF_000935625.1 Nanorana parkeri
CCCCCCCCCCAAAAAAAATTAAAACCTTCCTAATTTTTTTTTTTATTCCTGTGTGACAATGATCTGTGGTCTCATAGAGTCTCTGCAGCGATGCCACCTCAGTGCGTATGCTCCTGGTCCACTGAGAAGTAAGCCGTGTCTGCTCGTGACTTACTATGGTGCTTGATCCTCCCAGGTGCCCATGCCATAGGCAGCAATGCCTGCAAGGTGGATCTGATGCCTTGCAGTCAGCCTGTGATGGCAGCCATGACTCCTGGCCCATGCCGAGCTATAGATGGACGGTGATGCTGTAGGTAGGGAGTGTATAGGGATGTCAATCATTACTATGAGTCACCTGCAGCATTAGAATGTTTCCCAGATTACCATTGAGCTATAGAGTTCCTGGGACATATGACGTATGGGGTAGTCTCCAAGCGTCCTTTTGTTGACTCCACCCCCATGCTACAGAGCTAGGACCTGGAGTGACCACATGACCTTGATGAAAGAGATATAAATATATATAATGTTATGTTAGCAATTAGTAGCAATAGTATTAATAAGTACTGTTGGCAGATTTTTTTTTTTTTTTTTCCAGCATGTAGTTTTCAGAGACAACTTGGTTCTCCTGCTGCCTTAAAGAAATGGACACTGGCAAACTAAAAAAATGGAAAGGGTTAAAGGAGAACTATGAGGTGGGTGCTTTTCACTCACCTCATAGTTCTAGCCGACCTGTGACAATGAGACTGTCACAGGTCGGCTCAGTAGATCGGGAGGTGAGCGAACACATACCGGCGTTCGCTCACTTCTCGATCCTGTCAAGGCTCTCTGCCGTGACAGGGGAGGGGCTGGATTCCCCTCTCCGATCTGCCAGCGCTGACTGGCGGAACGGGAGGGGGCGGGTACAGCTGGCTCTGCCTCTAGATAGGCAGAGCCAGCTGTCACTCATGCAGCTGGGCGGATCCAGTCATCTAAGTCGTGATCCACTGCGGCGTCTCAGTATACCGCGAGCTGTAGCTCGCGGTATACTGAGCTTAGGGTAACGGGAGGACGCTAGTTTGTGTCCTCCCGTTACCCTACGGAGAACTATGGGGAAAAACACTGACCCCATAGTTCTCCTTTTAACATGCAGGGCAATTAAATTCCACCTTGGTTAGTTGTTACCGCATACTGTGTCCTGGTCACCTCTGGCAATTTGAACCTATCCTGCTGTTTTGTTTTGTTTTTTTTATCTTTTTATCAGGTCTCTCCAGCTCTTGATCCACTAACAGTTCCAGGGCGGCCCCCAGTGTCCCTCCTCAGGGACCTCACACTCTGGATAGTTGCCCCCCTTCTTGGGTCAATACACTCTTTAGAGATCTCTTTAGCTCTGTCTGGTGTGGCCCCCCTCCTCTGTCTTCTCAAGAGAGGAGTTCTCCACAGCTACATGTAATTGTATGGGCAGGATTGCATAAAATTGCTGACTCTGACTGCAGAGACTGCAAACTGCAGCATACTTCAAAGCCTTCTCCTGCAGAATCTTTGTCACTGGTACCTGCAGTTGCTCTGAGCAGCCATAGATCCCGTGCTTAAAGGGGTTCTAAAGCCTCTGTTTTTTGTTTTGCCTACATCTACTGCAAGCAAGCAGTAGATATATGCAAAAAGTTGTTTTTTTTAAACGCCTTAACAGCGGTTTAAACTTACCCCGTTATCGCTGCGCGCTCCCGTCCGAGAAAACGAAACTGCTCCGGCGGCCGCAAAGCACCTTGGGGCCGGCCAAGTTCGGATTCTTGGCCGAGAGACGAGCAGAGACACAAGGTAAGTCTATGGACGCGTGCACCCGCCTGCAGACACCGTGGGATCGGAGGTGCCTGCAAGCAGAGAGGAGTCAGCGCTGGATCGGAGAGCCGCCGCACCGCTGGAGGGACAGATGAAAACATCAGGAAAGAAGAAAATCGGATTAAGAGACATCATTTAAGGTAAGTGCTGACATTAACATGGGGGAAAAAAATATAATTTAAAGTTACATATTGGTTCTTATTGATGCACTGCATGCAACCTTAAGGGCTTGTTCACACCAAGTGCGGAGCAGAGCAGTTACAGAACGCATCAAAAATGCATCCAATAGTATTTTGGGCTCTAGTTCACTCCATAGCGTTCAGTTCCAGAGCATGTGGAAAAACTGCAGCATGCCCTATTTTTTCTGCTCTGGAACTCACCGAAATGCATGCAAATGCGACAAAAAACCGCATGCAAACACCCTGGAACGTACTGAAAGCCCATTTTAGGCAAAAAAACAAAACAAAATGAAAGAAGACGGACCGGAACATGGCAAAAATGTGGCCAAAACGCACTGCACAGCATATGCAGAAACTCATCCAGATCTGGTCTGGATTTGGTGTGAACAAACCCTAAAAATAGAAGAACAGCCTGTAGCTTCTACTAGTGCTGTTACAAGTCTGGGATCTTCAGTACAACGTTTCCTTGAACCTGTTCTGGTTGCTGACAATTCACTCCTTTTAAACACTTAACAGACCGTTACTCATTTGAGGAAGTATTTATCAAGAGGTGAGCTGTTCCCACTGTGGCTCCAGCCATATCCCACCCTAATATAGCACTAATCTATCCAGTTGAGGATGCACCAGTGTTGAACAATCCCATTGACAAATGTTAGGAAACCTTTTCCAAAGCATCCTCATCACCAACAGACCCTCCTATGCAACGTTCCATAGCTGTGATGTCATTCTGTCAAATCTAATGGGAATGGATTATATTGATGTGAAAGGATCCAGCTACTACCAATACTGATCATGTATTTGTAGAGTGCTTCAAGCTCTTGCCTTCAGCTCTACACCACTGTGCAGAGGGATTAGATGGCTTTGCCTGCTTTTTTCCTGAATGAGTATCCGGGCTGTGTGAATATGCACAGAACTATTTGGCTTAAAGCGCCAAGATTATTTTAAATTAATCCTTGCAATGGAGCTACCTTCACACTGCAAGGGTTAAGTGCTTGTTTTGGTCCTATTGTTCAAATACCTGTTACTCTGTGGAACTTACTTTTGGTTCTGTCCACACTTCAAAGGCCTGAATGTGAACCCACTAGGGATACTCCATATTCCACTCTCACTAACAAGGTTATGTTATTTTTTATTGCTATGGCATCTGTGAGACATGCGTCTGAGCTGGCAACCTTGGCCTGTAAAGAACCCTGTGTGGTCCTACACAAGGACAAGGTGGAATTGAGGCCTATGGCTTCTTTCCTTTCTAAGGTGGTTTCATCTGAACCAGGACATCTCTCTGTCTGGATGTAGTTCATGCTGTGTGGGTTTACCTCTCAGCCACACCTTTCATTAGAAAGACTTGACTCTCGCTATGTTCTTCCTAATGGTCCAGGGCTCTCTCGTCACTGCAGTGCAGTAAGGAGTCAGAAGAAATACTGTCTCATTTACGAATCAAAAAGTAGGTAAAGGGAATCAATGTGTGAGTTTCATTAAAAAAAAAGAGGATGTTGATTTTTTTTTTTCTTCTTAACTAAAATGAAGTGACACTCGAGTGGTAGCTCTGCGGCAGTTCCATGTAGAAAAAACATTCTGTTGGTTTAATGGCAGCAGGTAATTTGTTGGGGCAGTACTTCCCTGCGTTACTGAAGGCAGAACGCAGAAGATATTTTCTGGGTGGTGGGGGGTACTTTCTCCTTATTTATAGTAGAGCAGCAAAAGCTTTTGTTTGGGGGGTCCTTTACCACTGTATGTTGGACACAGCCATTCCAATACTAGGCACAGATGCGCATGCATGTTTAGTTGCACCTGGCAGCCTGTGGATGAGGGAACTAGAACTACCAAGCTGCATTTACAAAAGGGAAAGAGGAAGACCACCAACCAAACCAGAGCCAGGTGCCTTTGACAACTCGGTTACCTTACATTTAGCCTCTTGCCGGACCACATCCACTATGGCGCTAGTCACATCGACTAGCAGGCATCTCCAGCTGTCTGCACACCAGATTCCAGGTTGGTTTCATATGCAGATATTGACCACCTCCCATGGTGGATAGCTCTGGCCCATCCCCTCCTTTTCCACACTATTAGGCCAACACAAACAAATGGGTGGCCTTCAAATTACTAATGAGGTTGAGGAATTGAGCCAAAGCTATCCACCATGGGAGGTGGTCAATATTTGCAAGTCAGACCAACCTGTAATCTGGTGTGAAGACAGCTGGAGATGCCTCCTATTCAGCATGGATTCTGGGCTACTCTACAAATAGCGAAATTCAGTGTGTTCAACAAAAGCAGCAGACTAACTACATGACATGGATGGCTTCGGCATCTTGAAAGCAATAGCGAGTTTCCCACGTCACAGCCTTCAACCTCCTGGCATCCTTGCCTATTTTACAGGCTATACATTTCAGCATTATCGGTTCAAGACATCCAGAATCAATTGGTACAATTATTCCCACTTTTTATGTCATGAACAATGTATTTTTTATGTCATGAAGTTTGTATCAGTGAAGACATCTTTATAAACCTCTGTTGTAGCAGAAGGAATAGGGGCGATAAGGGACGATATCACGTCAAATAATGGGGAAGACGTGGAAACTCTATGGCTGGAGCTAGATATGACGGACGAAAAGTGGGTTGGAAACAGAGTTCATGATCATGTGGGGAACACCGTGCAGCTGGGATCCCCAAGGTAAGTAAGTAGCTAGTGGGTGACTCAGCTCAGCAAACACCACCTTTAACTGAATACCACTTTTGGATGCCTAAATAGGCCCCACTGTGTCCCTAAACGCATTTGTTCAGCAGATACGGTATAACCTACCTCCAACTTGAAAAACTAGAGGTTACAGAAATAAGAAACTTCAGCATACAAAATTGTTGGCAGGTTGATTGCCAACTATCTTCTAGGCGTATGAAAAGAATTCATCACACTTTCCATTGCTCCGGCTTGAGCTGTAAAAATTATTTGTCCCGTTTCTAAGCCACAGCTGGACAGCATGGTGAGAACGCGGGGAAGGAATCCGAGGTGGACGGTCTAACCGCAGGCTCACTGCACATCAGGAAAGACTGTTTATTTTCTCACTCCACAGGCCTAGATATTGTGCTGGTGGGGATGGGAGACAGCAGCAATGAGTGATCCTTTTTATTGGTTACATTGAAGATTAAAATGAAAATGGAAACCTTAAGTTGAACACAGGGCATGTGACCCAGACTCTTATTTCAGCTTTTCCATCCCGGCATTGCTATACTGCCCCAGTGTATCTCACCCTTTTTTTCTGAGATCTGACGATCCCAGAGCACACCTGCTGGTGATGCTGGAACACCCTTCATACTAAAGCTTCTCACAAGCACCAATCAGTGTGACATACTAGTTGTAAGTTTAAATGCGATTGGTGATGCAGGACGCAGAGAGTGGGGAAGTTACACAGTACAAGCTTTAGGAAGTACACTCCTACTGTCCCTCTATAGCAGGGGTAGCCAAACTCTGGCCCTCCAGCTGTGGTGGAACTACAAATCCCATGAGGCATTGCAAGATTTTCACAGCCACGACTCCCAGAGAGATGCATCATGGGATTTGTAGTTTCACCACAGCTGTAGGGCCGGAGTTTGGCTACCCCTGCTCTATAGAGGTGTGTGTGGAAATTCTGCAGGTGATACAGTTGTGAGGGAAAAGAATAAACCCACAAGACCCTGGCAGCATTATCCGAAGCTTGTATGACCATAAGCTAGGCCAGATTTATAAAAATAAATACATATATCTAAAGCAAAACCAAACAGAGGAGCAGTGTCTCAGAAGCGGAGATACATTCCCCACTAGTTATCTTAGAGACTATAATGGAAACAGTGGTCTCCTTGCAGAGGTCTGACAAACCCCCTACTGACTCAAAGCTATAGCAAACCAAGCACGAGCTTTGCCGATTGCGGAATTCCACTTTTGCAGTCTTACGTAGAAGAGGAAAACCTCAGTTTTGGAGTTTTCTGAAAAGAAGTAAAAAGGTAAGCAGCATATTTTGTATGTTATATAAACAGAAGCATGTAACAAATATAAAGTACAAGTTACCCCAAATTTGGCTTTAAAAGTGGAGATGGGTGAAAGTCTAAGGGTAGAGGAAGCTGTAATATTCTGACTCGCTTCCGGCCCTCCTCTTCTGGTGTACCTGGTTGTGGATGGGCCCCTGCAGCCCTCCCGTACAATGCAGGACTGCTGGTCCTTAATTGTATGTGATGATGTCTGAGTGCGATCACTGGCTGGAGCACCAGAGAGAAGAGTCTTCAGGGGATTGGTGGTACAGTGTGGTGGAAGCCTACCAGAGCTTATTCCTCTACACCAGGGGTCTCAAACCTCCGGCCCTCCAGCTGTGGTGGAACTACAAATCCCATGAGGCATTGCAAGATTCCCACAGACATGACTCCCGAAGAGAGATGCATCATGGGATTTGTAGTTTCACCACAGCTGGAGGGCCGGAGGTTTGAGACCCCTGCTCTACACCTAGACTAAAGGTGCCCCTACACCTTATTATTATTATACAGGATTTATATAGCGCCAACAATTCTGCGCCTTAAGGTGCCCATACACTTTACAACCATCGCAAGACCTTAGTCTTGCGATGGTTGTAAAGTAATTAAAAAAACGTATGATCTGCCTATCTTGGACAGACAGATCGTACTCTCGATCATCGCAAGCCCGCCCCCCTGAGGGGCGGGCTTCCGATGACCGCAATGCTGAACGGGCAGTGTGCGCGTGCGCACACCGGCCCGTTCGGCATTTGTCTCCCGAGCACCTTTCAAACCAACCGAAAATCGTACGATTTTCGGCTGGTTTTCTAGCGTGCTCCTTAGACAAAAGACGTGCGACCGTACAGTAGAAACGGTCGCACGTCTTCGTTCACACTGCTCGATTCTCGTACGATCGCGGGATTTCCCGCGATTCTCGTACGAGAAATCGAGCCGTGTATGGGCACCTTTACAAACACCTTACAATTATCGGGAGATTTTTGTCTGCGATTGCGTTTTCGTCCAAAAATCTGCCAGCTGATGGGAAGTGCACAACCTCAATTATTGTACAACTGGCAGATTTTTGTCTTTCAAACAGGCTAGAAAACTTTTGTCTAGTTGGATGAAAATTGACAGGCTAGTGGCGTTGTTGTACAACAAAAATCTCAAGATGCAAACTGCACATGCTCAAAGGAAAATCTGTCCTTTCGATCGATGAAAATCAGACAGTGGTGGTGCTGACGAGCGTTAATTGCCAACTACATTGGCCTGTGCATGATGGGCTAACTGTAAGAAAATTGAATGAGGGCAAGATGTCTGGACAAAAAAAGTTGTACAATTGTTGTAAGGTGCATGGCCACCTTTAAAGTATTTAACCCTCAAATGTCAGAGGCTTTTTAACCCTTCTCTACTCTGGTCATAACAAAAAAGTTTTGACTTTAGTTATACTTCAATAAATTGGCCCACAAGCCCAACAAAGTAAACACAACACTGAATGAATCGCACAAAAACACTTTATTAATAGGAGTGTCCGATTGTCCTTATTCCCAAAGGACTCCGAGCTCACAGTATCAAAGCATGATATTTCATTTGTGACTTTCATAACCGATTATTTACAAAGGTTTGAGCACATTTTTCTTCTCTGAGGATGTTAAACTTTGTACCCTTTGCCAACACACCATGGAGATACTTCATTCCTCGTTAACAGGACAGTTGGCCTCTGTTGTGTGTGGACAGACACCACTTCATAATAAAAGTTCTTTAGGGTATTGCACTTCATTGTACACAGATTGGGGCATTTGTTCTATAGTCCTCTTTCAGATACGCGTCTTCTGAACAGGTTATGGCACATGAGACAATACATGAATTGTGTACACAGATTACACGGGCCACAATCTACAACCTCCGCTGTCTTCTAGGAATGGAATGAGTACAAATAATATAGTTTGATCATGATCCAACTTTTCCGGTGAGTATATAGCGGAAGGCTGTCCATTCTTATGGCGGATGGTAAAATGATAGTTTGTGCTTTGATTTAGAATAGTGCTCAGAGATGACATACACAGAGTTCTGCTGGACATATTGGAGGTGGATAGAAGCAGAGGATCAAATGACATTTTGGCTTTCACATCCAAGTTCTTCAAGAGTAATGAATCATAATGGTAACGGGTTCCCAGACTTACAGAAGGGTTTCCACAGGGTTTCAAAATGGTGAGCTTACACATCCTTACAAATGCTGGCCCCACACGCAATCATTTCAACCACTCCAACTGAAATAAGACCAAACAGATAAATTGTTGACAGTGATCTAAAATATCGGTGGCAGATTGCATGGTTTCATTCAGCTGTATTTTTAAAGCTGGCTGAAAATTGTTAAAATTGCCTGAAAATAGACATACATATGGGCAGCTTAGGACTAGAGCAGCAGATCAATAACAAATCTAGAAAAGGATCCAGACTGGGGTTTTGGAGGTTCACCAGTTATTGGGCTTCTGAGGGCTCATTTGTGCTATTGTATTTTTTAAAACGGAAACTGGCGTTGAGTTTATTTTCGTTTTCCTTTAAACATTGTTTGATATCAGTTTTTACATGCACACTTTGTTTTACAAACAGACCATACATAAAAGGGTTCCCAAAGCCCTATGGGTTAGCCAACAAAACAGCACAACAATGGCTGCCTGCTTTAAGACTTCCTTGTACCAACAAACTCTGGCCTGAGCTATCCAGTAAGGAAGGATTCATCCGCTTGTGTGTGTGTAAATTTCAGCTTAAAATGCCGATCTCTATAAACAAGTATTTTTTTCAACAGAAGATCTAATGGGAGCCTGTAAATATGTGAAAATGCCTGCTGGCTCAAAAGAAGAATGGAAAACATCAATGTGCAAGGTTTTTATATTTGCTTGACTAAAAAAAGGTTATTAAAAAAAAAAAATTGTTTAGTCCTGACCATAATAAATAATTAAATTATGTACAAAACCCATTAGATGTTCCTAAAATGGTACAGGACTTCCCTCAGGGTTTCAGCTTCTGCATCAATGTAGTTCAAAAGGCAAAAGTGGCAACAGACCCGAAGACACCACGGCTATGTGTATTTATTTGGAGAATGGAGGGAAACAGGGCAAGATGAGAACATATCAGTGAAACTAAAGGGATGTCCTTTGTAACAAATACACTTAGAGACTCCATTGTGCAGGCAGGAATATTTGATCTCTCGCCTTCAATCCATTTCTCATGGAGAATGGGGAAAAGGTCTCATTTAAGTGTCATTGTTCATAACTAGCTATTCAGAATGTCTGCTCTGCATAACTCATGGTATGGGCCACATGTCCACTTCTCATAAAGCAGGCCCACAGTACAATATGCTTAGTCTGCTGGGGGCACCCAACAATGACATTGTACTCAGCAGATCCACAAGGAAGGCCAATGATGAGCTGAGAATAGTAGATTGATTGTTGGCCACATCCAGCCCTGCACAATGGTGGTGTTGTGTTCACAGGACACATTGATGGTCATACAACTTCTGAAACCTATCTAGTGAATGAAACAACAATGGACACTGCCAGATGCGCTCAGCTTAAAATGTATTTAAATCCTCTTATTTGCTCCATTATTGGTCTGTTGGTCTACCATTGAAATCATTCTGTTACAGTGGTTTGATAAGTGCAATAAAACCCGTTGATCTTGTCATATAGATCTGTACTGAGCACCCTACCTGCGCTACCTCAAACAGCCCTCACAGGGCTCCATCTTGGACTACAAGATGATTAGCCTTTATGTTATGGAGATCTCACAGTGGAAGTGGTTAAGAAGTTTAGCAAAAGACAACTGCATTGTTAGTCCACGAGGCTTAGCGGAGTGCATTTCTGGCAGATCACTTGCAGGGACCTTAAAGGGATAAAACATGGGCAATGTGCATGGTCAATGTGTACTGACATGCTTTTTAAACATAAAAGACGTCTGAGCTAAACTCAAACCCAGATTACAATAAAAGATGCAATGAGGTCAGCCCTGTGACTGAATCCTTGCTGCATCTCATACACAGCCTTGCAGAAGATGCTTTCTCTTGCCCTGTAGTAGGTGGGGCTGGCCGCCCACTGCTGCTGGGCATAACCTGAGACAGTAGTAGAGGCCCTGCCTTCCTGTACCCGCTTCTCAGATCTCCACTGATAACCATATGATTATGGTCTTTTATCTGTACAAAGGAGAATACTGACAGTCATAATTACTACCTGCAGGAAACCATTGTGCCAGACAAAAGGTGGCTATTCACACCGGTGACAAAGAGCCTAAGAACACAGAAAAGACTGGAACTGCATTTTACAATGATTAGGTCTATAAAAACAAAGATACATTATGCACGAAACCCCCAACAACCTCGGTCATGGACATGAAATAGGGATAGCAGAACTGCTGTAAATACCGAGCACCAAAAATTTGGTCCAGAAATACAAAGAGAAGCACAATTTGTGCTTTTATGGGACCCGGCAGCCAACATAGAAATGAATTAGTGTGCGCGCCCAGGGATGCGCATTGTGCTATTGCCATAGCTTACATTTTATATACATTCATTTGTGTCTTTTGTATGCTTGAATATTCAATCTTAAATTACCACAGCATAACAGTGTCTGAGGAGCACCAGTGCCAGGCAGAGCCAGTGTACCCCCAGATGGTGCCACCTACTGCTACTACAGAACATAAAGAAGGCACAAGGTTGGACGGCAGAGTGTGCAGGCTGGATGAGAAGGACGAAGGGAACTGCTCCGTTACTATAGAACCTATACTTGTCCTATGTGCATCGTTCTCCTCAGGCTGTATGTGCCACAGGAACAAATGAATAGATGCTGCATGCCTTGCAGAGGACAAAGTACAAGCCCAAAAAAGTGCAGCAGCCTCTTCCTGACCACTCCCAGCCACGTGGTCAGCAGCTGCTGCAGCTATGAGCAGGCTCACAGTGAGCTTTGCGGAAGCACATGTAGGGGACAGCAAGTGGCTGCACTGTGTTTAAGCTAGCGGCTCTAAATGGTTGGTAACCCTAGGCGATTATCTTTCCTGCTGGGACCATACACAAGGCTCTCATAGACTGTATAATCTTGGCACCAACAGGACTACAATTCAGAGAAGTCCAGAGATTATGCTTTCATTGGGAAGTGTAAAGCTGGCCATGCCATGGTAGATTTTCATATGAACATTCATCCCAAAAATCTCTGCAGTCACCATCAGAGACTTCAAGACTGTTGCTCAAAAATGTGGTTTAATTTTAACATTCGATTTTGGAAATTAATGGAATTTTACGACCAAAAAAACCCCCCAAAAGCAAACATTTGCGACATCAATTTTCTATCTGGTCCTTTGATTTTTTTTTTTTTTTGTCACTGCAGTCGCAAACGAGCGTTGATTTGACCCCATTAACTATTAGAAAATCAAGTGAAATTCTACTGATGTATGGCCAGCTTAAAGTTACCCTAGAATTATTAATCTTAAAGCAGACAAAATCTGGAGCAGATTTGCACTGCAACCAATCGGCTTCCATCTCTCATTTTCAAATCTCAACTGAGCAAACTGAAGAGAGAAGCTGATTGGTTGCCATGAGCAACTGCTCCAGTTTTGATAAATTCCCTTACTAGCAACAGCGGCAAATCCAATGGACAGTTGGATGGCAGTTGGCAGGTTTTAGCCACGAAGTTGCAGAAACTTTCAGTACAACAGGTAAATGAAATCCGAGAGGGGCACAAAGTACCTCTTCTGGGTAATGAAGAGAACACGAGGTATATTGTGGTGTTTGCGTTTCGGTTGGACTTTTACAAGTTTGAAATTAATTACAGGTTCACTTTCAACAGATCTGACATCACCAAACTGAATGATTTGCTTTGTTTGACAGAAGAACAGTCTATGTCGTCAACAGCAGCCAGAGCTTTCCTTTGCATTTCTAATCTTCTATAATAAAAAGAGAAGCTGATTGCCTTGATATCAGACACACAGAAGGATTTATTCCACACGCTTCAATTATTCTGATATAAATTGAACCCTCAGCGCACACACAGGTTGAACAGGTGGGCAGCTAACAGGTACACTTTAAAAAGGCACATTTTGCCTCTTTGGCCCCCTCTTTTTGAAGTAAACGCTGAAATTCATAAAGAGCGTCATTGACGCTCATAAGAAAACAACCCTGCAGACACAGTGTCCATAGCAGACACTGTCCAAACTGCATGTTCAGTCCCCAGGTTGTACAATGTCATTGGTGGTTATGATGCTGTGTGGCCAACAGCATCCTAGCAACCAGAGATACTGCATGGCAGACAGTGTCCTAGCAACCAAAGACACTGTGCGGCAGACAGCACCTTAGCAACCAAAGATGCTGTGCAGCCGACAGCATCCTAGCAACCAAAGATAATGTGCGGCCTGGCAACCTTATCACAGTATCACGGGTGGGGGGTGGAGTTCTGTTCTGCAAGAGGACCTTGCTTACTCTAAAATGAAATGGGCCTTATTTACCAACACTTTGCTTAACTCCTAACTGGCGGTATTTCTTAATCAATTTGAACATGTCGGGAAAGTCTGTCCAAATTAAGAAGTACCTGAATGCGTCACACGAATCGGAACGATTGCAAGGCTGTTTTTAAGCGCGGCCCTTTCTAATGCGACCATACCGCCAGAAAAGTGTGGCATATGTTTTGCAGTGACATCCTGCTCTTGTATCACAGTGGTAACAATCTATCATGCACTAAATACCCCTGGCTAAGACCATGTCAGAGTACAAAAGGATTCCTTTCATATTTATTGCAGTGGTTCTTTACAAACCTAAAATTACCTCTAATCCTAGACATTCATTGGCACCACATGAGAGAACGCTAGCACAGAATTTCCAGTTACCTGAAACGTTCGATCAATAGTAGTGGTACGCAGAGATTTGCAGTGGCTACAGGAAATGAAAAATACACGCACGCACACAAAATTAAAAAGTTGACAAAAAACAATAGAGAGAACTACACTGTTGTCTCTATACTATGATTCAGGGGGGGGGGTCAGTTTTAAAGTGATTTGTAGAACCGGAAAAAAGATCAGTTTTAAAGTGACTTGTAGAACCGGGAATGCTTCTATTGAGCAAATACTGTACACAAGTCAATACGGCTGCACCTCTGTGTGCTGTGCACCACCATCTTGTCTTTAGGTCCCACCTACAATCTTCTCACACAGGAAGACAAAAGGCAGCATGGCATAATATGATCATTAGTCCACGAATGTGCGCTGTAGGCCACGTAAACAAGTCGATCCCTTTAAGAAGTTTTTGCGATGGGCAGCACATTGCTGCTCGTTAAAGTAAGCAGATGAGGTTCTTTCCTTCTTCTATTTCTTCCTGAACTTTGTCGCTGGAGGTGGCGATTTCAGCCTGTGCAGAGAATACTGCACAGATAAAGGTGAGGACGGTTCCTCCGATGGCTGTGTAGAAAGCCCAGCCTAAGGAGCATTCTCCAAGCTTGTATGCTGAAGCATAATGTCCACAGTAACCAACAACCTTGGGTGATCCCCAACCAGCAGGGTACAGAATTAAGCCAAGAATTAGGAAGAGACCTGGAGGGAAAAAAAAAACAGGGTTACCAACGTGATTTCTGACCCATTACAGACTGTGCTAGCTTACCGTTTAAGATAAACTTCAGCCAGACAGCTAAATAGTTTATACATAGAAGCCAACTGTGTTTGCTCCTGGAATATTTGTAATTCTGATCAGTCACACTTGACTAACATTTCCCCACTGTACTACACATTGAGGAGGGTGACCTCACTTTTCAATATTAGACAGGCAATACATATTGGTCACCCACTTGATGATCGGATGATGAGAGAGTACCTGCACACTGATGACATTCCAGTGCTAATCCCCTCCAAGCAAGGTTGAATGATCAGAGAGTACCTGCACAGTGATGACATTCCAGGGTTCATCCCCTCCAAGAAAGGTTGAATGATCAGAGAGTATCTGCACAGTGATGACATTCCAGGGTTCATCCCCTCCAAGAAAGGTTGAATGATCAGAGAGTATCTGCACAGTGATGACATTCCAGGGTTCATCCCCTCCAAGAAAGGTTGAATGATCAGAGAGTATCTGCACAGTGATGACATTCCAGTGCTCATCCTCTCCAAGCAAGGTAGCAATGTTAGATTTACAGAACTGTGCAAGGTAACAGAGGCCAAATTCTATGGTCAAAAGTTCATGGCACCATGGGAAGCAAATATGAGGGTACATTTTACATTATTCTACTGGAAGAATATGGAATATGTTACCATTTCATTTTTTCTAATTAGATAACTGGATAAAAGGGCGCTCATCTAAATGGAGTTCAGCTTTAGGTCATCTCCCCAGCAGTGCCAAGTCTTCCTTTGGGAGCAGTGTCCATGCTGTACTTGCCATAAGCATGTGCCTCATTTGGCAGTCTTCGTTGTCCCTCAACTAAGACAGCCAATGTCTATTTTTCTTTATTTTTTTTATTATTCATTTACACTTCAATAATACTTTTCTCTATGGGCACTCAAAGCATTTTATCTGATGTTGTTGGCAGATCACTAGACAGGCACCTTGGGTGTGCTCAGTAGAATATCATCCTAGGGCCAATTTTACACAGCAGCCAAATAACCTTTAAGCATGTCTTTGGAGCGTGGGAGGAAAGAAGAGTACCCGGAGGAAACTCACACAAGCACAGGGAGAACATGCAAACTCCAAGGAGGAGCCAATGGGGCCATAGTGCTGCAAGGCTGAAGTGGCACTAAGCCACTGGGCTGTCCTGTAAGCTGTATGGACACAATGACGTTACCTGTGCCTAAATCTAATTTTTCCAGGGAAGACCGCTAACTATCTTAACATAAGAGAACTATTAGGACACCAATTCCCCTCTGTACCTCACGATGTTCAGCAGTGCCTCGTATACATAGTAATTACAAACAGTGACTAACACAGTAAATAAATACCAGAGTATGAAAAGAAAAAAAAAAAAAAGTAGTACCCGTTAGATTTATACTGTGGTCATTGACCCGATTGGATCGGAGTTCCCCCAACTTCCTGTTGGGACAAGAAATTCTAGAAAAAAATCTCCAGAAGGACATGGACTGCAACAAAACTTTTTCAATATTATGAGTAAGGGTTAGAACCCTTGCCAGGTTATTGCAGCTGGTTACTGTACAGCCGTGTTTCCACCTCACTTGGTGACAACCAGTCCTCTCATTACTTGGTTATGGCGACAGGAAGAGAAAGTGAGCAAAATGTTCCTAACAAGCAGCAATAGAAGGTTGTACAGAAGTATTTACTCTTCCATCTACCCAACCCTAAATATAACCTTCATATAGAATATGCATGCTTGTGACTGCCATACACATATGGAGGGATCTCAGTCTTAGTTCCTGCACTCCAATATGGAAAACTAGGCAGGTATTAAGCAGGAAAAAACATGTCTCCCATAGTGCAAAAGACGTAAGCTGCGCAATCTATCAACTTGATAGAAACGAGGGGTGGGCACAGACACATTTGTATGGTGTTGGGTCCTGAACTGCCGATTAACTGCTCCCTCACTGTAATTAAAGTAGGTCAACGTGTTGGTTGTATTTATCTCAACAAGTCAGTGTTTGAAATTGCTGCTCCCGACAGGCACCTTTACACTAGTCTGTACTATAGGGCACCACTTTCAGAGCTCTCCCCTCCACCGGCACTGTCTGCTGGGGGGGAAGAATAGAGACAAAACACTGGTGAATACCTGGCCCCCATCCAGGCCAATATACACTGGATTACAATGGTCTCACTCATTCTGGGAATCGCAGCTTATACATGCGAGCACAGGCATGGGAAGTTGGGTGTATGGATTGAAAACACATCTGTCACATTTAGAAAAACGAAGACTGAACTCCACATAAAGAGGAATGTAGGTCAACATATAGATTGCCGGGTGTGAATGTCAGCTGCTGGGATCAGCAACTGGAGAGAGAAAACACAATCTGTGGTCTACTGGAATTTATCAATATTTATTTAAAAAATAAAAAAAAAGGATGCCACTACGTACTATAGTCAAAGCTGTAAAAAGTAACCCTTTCAGTGGAGCCCCCACTGCACAGCAAGGGATAAATACTAATTTCTTCTAGTTGATGAATAAGGTGAATTGCTGACCTAAAGTCTTGTTTCCCTGATGTTCTCTGATGCTCATAAGATGTGGGTGGGCCCTCGGCATCCTGCATTGTACATAACGATATCTGAGAGCTGCAACCAGTTGGGCAGCAAAGAGAAGAGAATGAGCCTGATGAAGAGGAGGAAGCCTGTGGAGCGAGCAATAATGTGACTATTGCACCTTATTCCTGCCCTTTCCTGGACAAGGTGAGTATTTCTTTATAATCAGATTAACATGTGCAGTCATTTTAGAGCTGAACTCTGGGCTGGACAAAAAGTAACCCTTGCAGTTGGGTCCCTCTGCACTACAAGAGTTATTTTTTCTCCAGCCCGGAGTTCAGCTTTAAAATTACTGCACACATTAAGCAGATTATAAAAAAAATACAAAACACCTTGTATGACATCAGAATGGCCAATGAAGCCAATGACAGCTACAGGAATGTAAAGCTTGAAGCCTATGTGTGGCCATTCCTGCCAAGAAAGGCATAGTTGAGAAGCTCTGAACCAGAAAAATGCTATGGACACTTTCAAAGCTCCGCTCCTGTATGACCCTGTGACTTCACATTTTGCCAATGAAGTCCTGAAAATGTGTACTATCTGTTCTCCCACATTGATAATAATCAAACCAAAAAAAGCAATAGAGAAGTATGTTTTAGATTATGCTAGGCCACTTTTGCAGCCAGATTGGGAGAACACGTACTACATGTCTGTTCTATGTTCTCATTCATATAGCATAATTTGCTGCTTACATTTCCAAGTGCATTCTACATGCTTAAAAATACAAACCTAACTCCCTCCCATGTAATGTTAGGGAGGGGGCTGTGGGAGTTAAGTTTGCTAATTAACCTGGTCTGCACTGTGCTGGCAGAGCTCATTATCAGTTGTAAAGTAGATTTGAAGAATGTCTGTCCTAACAAAGGGTTAAAGACTTAGAAGTATTGAATGTTAATGAGAAGAAGCTCAGTCCCTCAGTTCGTCCCTCTACTTTTATTTTAAAACTGCTCAGAATAGCCTGGAAATTGCACAAAGACCTTCACCAAAGAAATATCGAAAAGGTAAGAAATATATTTTTAAGAGTTATTTTCCGATATGCTGTGTGAATGGGTGTTACTTAGGTAATAAAAGTTATCACTTAAACCTTCCACCTTAATCGATGGCCAACACGGTACAATACTCTACTAATATCCATCAAGATACATTTTTAACACTTCTGTTAAAAATGATTAAATACAAGATTAAATAAAAAAAATTTGTACTAAACCACAAGCTAGTAAATTCTGGAGTCCTTCACATATATTTAGTGATCTTTAGCAGTACCTGGGAATAACCAAACCGCGGCTGAACTATAATGCAGATACCAACCTCAGTTTGCAATATGCCCTTTCTCCTGCCCCCTCAATATTGGCACTATGAGGAAACATGGAGGCTGCCATTGCTCACCTCCGACTGAAACAGCTGGTTGTCTGGCTGTCTCTAACCTCAACACTTTTAGCCACTGACCTGGAACAAGCTTGCCATTAGTGAAGTCAGTGATCCACTCCTGGTGAGTGACTCAGAAAGCATTAAAACCTGTGTAATAACATTATAGCCAGGCTATTTTCTAAGGCAACAACAGCCTACATATTTTCCCAGTACAGGGTTCCTTGAACTCAGAAAGTAAATAAAGCAACCTGGGATTTGGGGCTTTTTGAAGAGACCTAAAAGCTGCCCATACACCAGCAGAAATTTGTTTGAAATTTTGGAATGTTCATTTGATTTTCTAATAGTTGACTTCAGGGCTGAAAAGAACCATATGAGCGGGATGGAAAATAGTCAGAAAATAATTTGTTGTCTTGAATGTTCTAACAGTGAAAGTGATTTTCCTGCTATAAACTCCATTCTTTTCCAAAATCAAAAGTTAAAACCAAACAAGATTGTGAATGACAATTATCACGTGTCAGATCTGCATTGTTAAATGTTTTGATTTATTATATGATTATTCGCATGAGAATCTACCAGTGTATGGCCCGCTTAAAGATTCTGCCTGGCTTCTGAGATAGGTAACACGATATTTCTAAGTGTGGTAGAAGGCAAATCATTATTGCCTTACCAAACAAGCCAGTTCTCAAACTGCAAATTACCTTTTAAGCTAATATATATTCAAGAAAAGAAAAGTAAATTCCCCATGCCCTGTAACTGTATGACAGCTGGAAACTCAAAACGGTTTGATTACTGCGGGATTTAATTACTAAGAACATTAAAAAATTGCACTTTTCCTAGTGTAACTCAACATGTAGTTACAACATTAGCACAACCATCTTTAAGTAAACACACAGTCATGAATCAAGAACAATGCTTTTAAAGAAGAGGGCACGTGTACCAGGGTGGTCTGTACCCTGATCTACAACATGACCTGGAAAGTCTCTAATTAGCCGATCTTGGCTTACACTATTAATTATGTGCTGACTAGTTCAATGCCCTCAAGACTAATGCCGGACCACCAATTATCAGCCACATTCAATCACAATAAGAATAAGATTACAACACGTCATCAGGAACCACCCATGTCCATGAATTAAAGGCTACGTTGTTTTCAAGCACTTTAAGCAGGCTTGTGGGAATGAAGAGCTGTTAATGTGTACACAAACCCCAACAATGAATTTTTCTTATTTGCTCCCCTGGTATGTTAAATACATCATTGGTATTATTTTTCTGCTATTATTTCTAAATATGGCCAGAAATACACAAATCGCATCACTTTAACAACCGTGGGGTACTCTGTGAGGAGAGGGGCCTAGGTTCTGCAGTTGTGCCTGGATCACAGAACTGACTAAACATAAAATACAAGGTTTTTGGCAGAATTTGCATATATTAATTTGAATTGAATATTTATCCGTTTGCTCACTTCGGAATTAAAGATAAGCATATCAGACGCTTACCGGCATTTTTCTTAGCAAACCTAAGTAAGCAATTGGTTGTCATTGGTACCATTGTCGTGTATATATAACAAATGGGCCATGTTTGGTTTTCCTTGTGCTGTGCCCATGGGACTCAGCGGCTGTCGGCACCTGGGGAAAAGATTGGCCTCCTTAGCAATTATTGAGCTGTACTTTCACCAAGGAGCGCAGAAAGTCACAGTGGAAACCGGCATTAGTTCCAGCATTAAAGAGCTTTATTAGTCACACAGCACTAGTAATCCTCTCCAGAAGACCAGATGTGATTGGGATGACTTCCAGTGGTGAAATATCTCTTCTCAAATATGACCTTTAGGAAAACAATGAACAACTGGGAGGCTCCAGTTACCTTCTACGTGTTGTTTGTGGAAGCAATTTCAACAAGCTGGACAGGAAAAACAAAGTAAATCCTGAGAATACTACCATATGCTCTGCAAGGAAGCCCTATGATATTTTATTCATTTATATAATGTGTCAACGTATTCTTCAGTGTTTCATAGAGTGCATAAAGAATCATCAATCTCCACCCTGGGAAGGAAGATTGCAGATGCATGGACTTTAGGGATGACTGGTGGGAGGAAGAAGAAAATAAATATTCAACAGGTAATATTTGGAATATGGAGGGGGG
>NW_017306545.1:1434054-1466332 GCF_000935625.1 Nanorana parkeri
GGGGGGGTGGGGTGGACAAAAGATGGCATGGACACCATACAAACTTCTTGCAGGTAGTGTTTCTTTGCAGGACTGATTCCAAGACCACATCACCATAAGGCCACAGTGCTGACTACCAAGCTACCCACAATGAAAGTACAGCAGATAACTCCGTATTCTGAACAGTCAATAAATACACCAAAATATAGTCGGCTATGTTGTCATTTTGGTGCTAAGAACAGACTGCTAAGAGGGTCAATCGACCTAAAACAGACCTTTCACCATTTTTGTTGCCCGTTTCTGGATAAAATAGAATGAGTTTAGAGCTGTACAACAAAAATGGTGACAGGTCTGAAGGACAAAACATATCAGTTGAGACTGGAGGAACTTGGAGAACTATGAGGTGAGTGATTTTCACCCAACCTCATAGTTGGAGCCGACGTGTGACAATGAAACTTTCGCACGTCGGCTCAATAGATCGAAAAGTGAGCGAACACATACCGTTGCTCACTCACTTCTCGATCATCTCCCTGCTGAGAGCCGTGACTGTCACTCACGGCTCCCTGCAGGGATTCTGCCCTCCCCAATCCTCCAGTGCTGACTGGCGGAACAGAAAGGGGAGGGTGGCTCTATAGGACCCTGCAAGGGAAAAGAGACACCCTAAAACAGGAAGGTAGGACCAGTGCTCCGGGAACTTTTAAACATCAAAGAACTATGAGGCGAGTGAAAATACCGCTCGCTCACTTCTCGATCCTGTCCCTGCAGAGAGCTGTGACTGTCACTCACGGCTCCCTGCAGGGGTTCCCTCCTCCCCTGTCCAATCCTCCAGCACTGACTGGCGAAACGGACAGAAGAGGGGGCGGATACAGCTGGCTCTGCCTCTGTCAATCACGCAGCTGGGTGGATCTGTAATGTCGGGATCCGTCCCGGCTGCGGCGGTCTCAGTATACCGTGAGCTGTAGCTCGCGATATACTGAGCTTTGGGTCACGGGAGGACGCTAGTATACGTCCTTCCGTGACCCTTAGGAGAACTATGGGGAAAAACACTTACCCCATAGTTCTCCTTTATTATGTACAGCCTGAAGAAAAAGTGGGAAAGCAGGAACATGCCTGAAACCTTTAAAAACATCAAGGGTGGGAGTAAGGTTCAGGAGGGCCTATATTTTTAAAATGAAGCGAAGATTAAGAACTCGGGGACTTGGTCTTAAACTAGCAGGAGGAAAGTTTATTAGTAACCTTAGAAAGTATATTACTGTAAGAGTAGTTAACACTTGGAACAGACTTTCAGCAGAGGAAGAGACCCTGTCAACAGTAAGGCCCCTTTCACCTGGCCATTCCATAATAATATTTTTTACCCATGATTACACTGGATGTAAGCAGACGTGCATTCACATATCTGTCCACTTCTGGGCACCCAAAATAGTGGCGTTTAGATTTGCCTTTACTGACCAGATAGTCAGCACATCCAGCCACCATTAGTAATTACGAGGGGCAGCTGAAAAGTTCTGAGCCTGAGGTACTTACAATCACGGTAATTGCTCGTCCAGTATGTTACTGGTTGAGTACCTCCCGGTAGGTATAGGAGGAAATTGAGTAATTGAAACGTGAACATCATCATGTCTGAATAATTGACAAATCTGACGGAAAAAAAAGAGGCAATATGTCAAAAGGCGTCTTGTTTTTCCAAGACAACGTGCCAGTTGACACCGTGCAAGTTTCGAGGCCTGCCTTAAGAGAAATTGGCTTTTTAGAAAATCAACCATCCACCTTATAGTCCTGATCTGGCCTCCAGTGACTATTTCTTATTCAGTCATTTGAAGAAGGGGTTGATGGGGTGAAGATTTCAGGACGATGAGGAGATGAAAGTTGCGGTAGAGGAGCATTTTATTATTAAAGATCAAACTTATTTTCTTAATGGTCTTAGGGCGCTTAAGAAAAAAATTGAAAATTGTATTGAATTAACCTCTTGCCGTCCGCCCGTAGTAAAAAAAACGGACGGACGGCACTGCAGCATTGGCGGGTTGCCGTCTCCAGACGGCAATTTTTTTTCTGCTCGCGCGCGCCCCTTAGCGGGCACGCACGGGCAGAAAAGACCCGACCGTTGCACACACCCGTTACCGGGTGTTTCACATATATGCGATCAGCGGGTCCATAGCCCGCCGATCGCCTATATGTGCTTGTTCGCGGCTGTGGGGTCCACAGGTGATATTAGGGGTCCTAGGACCCCTAATGTCTCCATAAAGAGGACTTGTCAGTGTGCCTTTGCTATTATATAGGGGGATTGTTATCCCCCTATATAATAGCAATAACAAGAAGTGCAAAAAAATAAATATAAAAAAAATAAAAATAAAAGTAACACATAAAAAAGTAAAATAAAATAAGTCACATATAAAAAAAGGGGGGAAAAAAAACCCCAAAATGTTTAACTCCCCCACCCCCACGCGCCTATAAACGTAAATACGCGTCCGGTGCCCCAGCGCGCAAAAATTACAATTGCGCTACACATATTACATATCGCCGCGAACGTCGCAGTGAGAGCAATCATTTTAGGGCCATCAATCACTGATAACACTAAACTGATGAGCGGTAACAGCTTTTAAAGCGTCGCCTATGGCCAATTTTGGGTATTATCGTTTTTTGAGGTTTCGCGCGCGCACGCAATTTTAAGGCTTGACATGTTTAGTGTCTTTTTACCCGACGTGACCCCGTCTTTTATATTTTACCAAAAAATTGGGTAATAATAAATGTTTTATCATTTAATATAGGGGAAACTGTTTTTTTTTTACATTTCGGTAATTTTTCCTTAATATAGTAAAAAAATAAAACCCCCAGTGGTGAATAAATACCACCAAAAGAAAGCTCTATCTGTCCCCAAAAAAGGGTATAAAATTCATTTCAGTACAGCGCTGCATGACGGAATAAATGTCAGTCAAAGTACCGCAGCGCTGAATACTGAAAAATGGCCTGGATGGGAAGGGGGTTTAACACCGCGGATGTCAACTGGTTAAAGGATGACTATATAGAAAAATACATTTTTTTTCTGAATTTAATTTTGATTTTTAATACCTTAGGCTCAGAACTTTTCATCCACCCCTGGAAATGGGTCCGTTTGGATGGGGAAAAAATCAGAATGGACGTGGACAGCACATATATGCACCTTTGTTCTGATTTGACTGATTAGTCAAGGATCCCCTGCTGACACAGAATGGAGGTCAACTGCATGAAAGAGTCCTAAGTGAATTTAAACACTCGGGGTAAAAAACAGACTTATACTAATAAAAAAGGGCAGAATTGATGGACCACAATTGGTGGTCTTTTTCTGCTGTCACTCTTCTAGGCTTCCTTCAGTTATGGATGGACTGAATCCCTCTGTGTTTTAACACTCGGGGCTCTTTTTTCTCCCTAACAAGTTTCCAGGTTCTGTGCTGCCCAACATGGAAATATGGCACGGTAAAAATGTGAAAATGAAAAGAACAGCTGAAAAAACACTATATTTTACATATCTACTCTGCTTACACGATCAGCCTTTACCCAACAAAGCAACGCATACAATGATGCATACTGAAATGACACTCTGCTATAAGGACATTAGTGCAGTTATTTTGCCCACAATGCACCTGGTCACATGGAACAGTATGGACAGGAACAGTATGGACAGACAACCAAACAAATAAAAACAGTTAACAGAAGTAAAAGCCTTAATCTCATTGCTTGGGAAAACCGATTACAAAAGATGGGTGGCCATGGTTCATGTCATCCAACACCATAAAAATCCATGTAAAACAAACAAAAGGTAATAGTGTTGCTCATGCGGCATTAATAAACTCACCAAGAGAGGAAGGATTGTACAGCTCTGGAGTAAGCGGATCTCGCACAAAGGAGGCATACACACCATTAGCTGTGTCCTATGTAAAGTTTTATATTGTAACAGTCTGCATTTCGGACCTGGATTACTGTCACGCTGGCCAGCCCATCACTACAATGTGCAAAGCGTACATTTCTCTGCAAGCTGACCTCAAAATCCTCATAAGGTGGACAGTGATGGCCTCGTTCAGTGCACTCACTTTTTGCAAATTAAAGGCATTTTTCACTTTTTGCACACAATTAATAAATGTACCCATATTACATAAAGAAAAAAATGCATTAATTTAATGCATTAACCCGGTTGCTGCCTCTGACGTATGCCATAAGTCCGTGGCATCGGGCCCCTATAAGCAGACTCCCGGCAGAGTCTGTTTACATGTAAAAAAGCAGACTGTCACTTCCAGGGGCTCAGACATGTGACTGCCGTGTTTCAACCACAGTGCCGCAAATACAGTATATACATATACAGTATATGCAACAAAAATGGCTGCCCCCAAACGCATAAGGTTTTTGAAACATGTAAAAATTATATATATTAGGTTTATTGCATTTATATACTGTATACACATACGTCCCCCACATACAAACAGAGAACACAAGTTAATAAAGCATATGACTATGATATGCATCATATGATAAGGTTTAGACCTCAAACTCTTGTAATAGAACTCATGCAGTGATAACTGAGAAACCACAAGCTATGGAAATTACGGTCTTGGATGTGGTTTATTTTAGGTAAATAAAGTTGCCTTGATTATACGCAGGCCTTGTCCAAGCGCTGTTTTATAGCACACTCATCTCTATGAATAACACATTCCAACTCATTACTGAATCAGAGAAGAGTTCTGCCACTCTTTACCTTTATTGGCCTTATGTAAAAAGATGTGGTACACTGTAACCTGGAGCAACCAACTATTCTTGTATTGTCTTCTATTCTTTATGCCCTCTAGAGAAATCCTGTCGCTGGCAAGATCCCTAATGTGACATCAGAAACTACTTCCAACTCGCCAATACCTAGTGTGCCATGGTCCTTAGAAGCTACTCCCAACTTGCCAATAAGATATCTAGTGTAACATGGTCCTTACAAACTACTCACAACTCACAATTGAGAAGATCTACTTTTATAGTCTTTAGAAACTACTTACAAAATCACCAATGACAAGTTCCCTAAAGTGACAGTCCTTAGAAATAACTTGGAACACTCCAATGAGAAGATCTAGTCTGATATGGTCTTTAGAAACTACTTCCAACTCATCAATGAGAAGAGTTAGTGTCATATAATCCCTAGAAATAACTTCCCACAAGCCAATGAGAAGATCTAGTGTGATATGGCCCTTAGAAACTACTTACAAGTCATGAACAACACAAGCAATGTCTCTAGCAGGACATAGTAGGAAAGGATCGGTGCACACGGAAGAGAGAATTACATTGGCTGCACAGATCTCATTTATAAGGATACAGAAGAAATGGCTGAACTGTAAACAATGACCACACGGAAAAATGAATACCAGTCTGTGTTTTGTCATCTTCTGACCTCACAAACTGACCCCTATGATGTTATGTAGTCCAAGCATGAAACAAGCAGATACCAAGAATGTGGCTACAATTGGTACTGCCAGGTGTACACTGTCGAAACAGAAGAGGGCTGCAGTACAGAGCCAGCCGTAGCCTTCCTTCACATCACAGGACTGCCTGCTGAATTGCCTTCTGTGTGGTCTCATTATGACAGTGTATGTGCTGGGACACCACTATTGTGTTTTTTTAGCTATTTTTTGCAGTACTTGGCTAAACCTACAGCAAGCATGACACCCACTTTGTGACTGGGCAGCAGACAAATACGCATTTTCTTTTTAATTATTTTAGATATTAATGTAAATGAGATAAGTTTGTATATATTCCTACCAGTAAAAGTTTTAAAATAACTTTTTTCTCCGTTTAATTTTTATGTACAGGTACATAGGGGAAGTCATACCAGTAATAACTGAACTACTTCCTCTTAAAAGGCTGCACAAAACAGCAATTATTTTAAAAGGAGAACTATGAGGCGAGTGCTTTTCACTCACCTCATAGTTCTAGCTGACCTGTGACAATGAGACTGTCACAGGTCGGCTCAGTAGATCGGGAAGTGAGTGAACACATACCGGCGTTCGCTCACTTCTCAATCCTGTCACAGCTCTCTGCCATGACAGGGTATTGGCTGGATTCCCCCCCTCCCCGCTCCGAACCGCCAGCGCTGACTGGCGGAACAGACGGGGGAGGGTACAGCTGGCTCTGCCTCTAGATAGGCAGAGCCAGCTATCATTCAAGCAAGCTGGGCAGATCCAGACATAATTGTCGGGATCCGCTTCAGCTGAGGCGTCTCAGTATATCGCGAGCTGTAGCTCGCGGTATACTGAGCTTAGGGTGACGGGAGGACGCTAGTTTGTGTCCTCCCGTTACCCTAAGGAGAACTATGGGGAAAAGCCCTGACCCCATAGTTCTCCTTTAAGCTCCTCAAAATTAGATGTATTCTTCTTTAGGTTAGCTACCACCGGTAAAAGCAGTAAAAATGTCTGCCGACCTTCTGTAGACCGAGGCTGCTCATCCTCATCTCATGGAGATGTATCGTATTCCCCAGCTTGCAATCCCTTCTGGTCCTTCCACTATCTTTTTCTCCTAGTTGTCTATTTTTCACTCTAGTCACATCTTTCTCCTTTCTGTTGATACAGGTAGGCATTCAGGTTCACCAAAACCCGGACCATCTGTAGCCTGTTTCTCTTTTATTACCGAATGCGCCATTTAAGCTTTTATTACTGCAAATGTATTCAATATGTACCGAATGTGTTTGGCGACCATTCTTACTCTTTGTTACTTGTTTTTTCTTTGCTATAAAACTAATAAACTCTTATTCAAAAAATGGCTTCTGACAGGATACTGTATTTGCCACATCTTTCAGAAGGGTTCGTCTTCCAAAAGCATTCACCAGAATGGATAAATAGCTAGTGGTGTACCAATATCCGGTTGTAGCTCAACAAAACCTAAAGAGTCTTGGGTTCAAAAGGCCTACCCTATGTCCAATGTCAAAAGCATGTGCCCAAAGCGGTCTCTAAATGACACAGGCAATTTGGCCAAATAGGTAAGACATGGCCTGCACAATGGATGGATCAGTCTGAGGTCGTTCCACCTTAAGAAATGATGAATAGCGGAGGTCAATGACTCCTGTCACCTGAATAAATATGTGTTAGTAGCACACCTGTCACAGTATATTGGTGAATACTGGTAGTACTGTTTGCACAAGAAATCAATTGTGGATAGGTTGTGCATCAAGAGAAGCCAAGTGTATAAATTACCTGAATAATGGACCTCCTTGTCTGGTAAATGTTCAATATTCTGTCCTATGTTTATTTTATGTACATTATTTTTAATTACCACATTCATCAATCTGCTGGCACCTACATTCCGATACCTGGGGCAGATCACAGGAGACTTGGATGGAATATATAGGAAATGACAACTTGATTGTGTCGCTGGCAACCTTCTTCTTCTACTCAACCACAAACGCAAGCTGAGAGGAATGTTGGCTCTTTCACAATTATTCTGCAGCTACGTCACTGATACATCTGTGAACGCTCCGTGAAAATGTGTCAATGTACAAGTCAGATCCTGCAAATGACGACTCTCCGATTTCTTCAATGCCCAGAGGTCATTCGACATCCGACAAACCCACTCAAACCTGAGAAAGTACACAGAGCTAGCCAGCATCAGGAAATCACCTCCAGCCATTGCGGAGGAAGCTGATAAGCAGCCATGATAATTCCTGTAAAAGGAGCACAGTTCCTATAGAAAGTTTAGGGAAGAAAACAGCTTCTATCCAAAGCAACTAATCAACAACCCACCAAGACTTCCCAATTCACTGATGTAGCTATGATGTAGCTATATCACACTGTCATCTTATATGGTTGCTACAGGTTACTGTACTTTGTCCTGCTTGTGTATGGAGATAGTCATGGTCACTGTAGAGCAAGAAGAAAATGTGATGCTCCAAGACCATTTACTGTACATTACATATCCATCGCCCCACTAGAACAAATATGACATGTTCAGAGGGTACCAGGGCAAGGTATAATATGCCAGTTTTCCTAGCTGACAAACCATGGGCACTAATCAGAAGAAGCTCCCTTGATCATCTTCAAAATTATTAGATGTTTCTGCTTTGTGCGCTCAGAGAACAGCCCAGGGTGGCAGCTTAAACTCTAGGTTTCAAGTGTATACAAGTCTGACAAATGTTGCCCGTCTGGACAATCCATGGGTTGTAGCTGTCCAAGCACATAGGCAGATGCCATCACTATATGACCATATTTATTTATTACAGGTATTTATATAGTGCTGTCAATCTACACAGCGCTTTACATACTGCACAGCTTACACTCTATGGTCCCCATCTCACACACACGTACAGGGCCAATTTATGTGCACATAGTAACAGCTTTGTATTTCATTTTGGGCAGAGTAGTGGACAAGTCGAGCCTGTCAGGTTTTTAATTGCTGCCTGCCCCCACCCCCCGCTGGGACGATTTTCCTTCTCCATTTGTCCTTGTGACCGTGGTCAATAGGCCACAAAGTGATGGGAAATCACAAATTTTATGGTTGTCACAAATACTGGAATAGATGTGAAATCTTCTAACAGGGACCCTTATTCTAGTGTAACCAGCAGAGGATTTCCTTTCACAAAAAGTGCAGAGAAATTTACTTAAAGGAACATAAACAGAAAACAAAACCTATTTACCCATATATCCTTGTATACAAAACTAAAGGAAATATTTGGCTTTAGATATACTTTTATTGTGTTGTATAAAGCATGAGTGCTTGACCTGTGCATAACATAGCTGGAGATCCCCGGACCGATCTACTTATACACGGGCAGCTTAAAGGTAACCTGTTTGGACAGAAACATAACTAACATTGGTGACTTGTTTTTATTAGTTCAGGGTTTGAAATGGTCATCCAGATGCTACTGCTACTTATTGAGTCATGTATGCAGGATGAGGAGAATTCAGATTTTAGGACCTCACTGGTTGCATATTTGACCCAGGTCAATGACTCATTAGGGATTGCACTGAAGGATAAGGATGACAGCCCCAGAACCTGAATTTTTAAAAACAAGTCCCTTGTGCAGCTCTTATATTTCTATGCACTAAATTACACACTTAGCCGCGCTGCAAAGTCATAACAGCAGCATCTATCTAAAGGTTTGAATGGATGTGTGACTTTGTTGTTGGATAAAAGCTATATGGCCCCTTTAATATGGCATTTCGATTAGGTCTGTCAGTTTTTTAGGCGGATCTGATCGGAAGCTCAATGTTAGTCAGTTGGATGTATGTGGGCCCGAGTCCCACTTAAATCTAGTTACCTCCGAGTCTATCTAGGTCCACAAAATATATATTTTTTAAATGGAACAGAACTGGGACCTGATTAGGAGGGACCGGAGGTAAATATATGGACATGTCTTCTTACATCCGTCTCCCCATAGATCTAACATGGGTCCGTACAACTTCATTTATTCCCTCCATCTTGCGGAAGGGACATGGATATCACAAGAGTAACATCCGTTCCTTGCTGCTCTGATCAGCAGGGAATCTGTGCATGGATCCCCTGCTGATTGAAACAGATGCCACCCTTGTGAAAGGCGCATTAGACTTTCAGGCAATGGTACCCTGTACTCTGGGTTTGCAGCACGATAAATACAAATGTGCAGTGGATGTAAATGGCTGAATTCCGGGGTAAGTTCCACACAGCGGCATCTGTTACACACTTGTCATTATTGAACTGTACAAAGTATGTCAACAACATGTGAGCACCATAAACCAGCAAAGCCTCTCCAATTAGGTTACCCAAAGGGGAAAATTGGTTGGGAGACAAAGTGGCTGCCTGTTAACTGTCTCTTCACAGCTAGATAATGTCAAAGCCTGCTCATTTGTGGACTTAATCTTATTAGCCGTGACATGTGGTGAGGGCTGTGCAGCAAGCTTCGGCCTGATATGAATTTTCACTGGTATGTATTTGAAGCCATTCAAACCCGGAATAGAAGAGAGCTGTTATCCCTCAAACCTGTCAGTCAACGAGCAGCCCTCACCAGATCTCATTTCCTCTTCTTGTTGTCTTTCTGGAGCCTGGTGGCACCTGTCCGTAGATCAAACGGCCACTGTACCAGCACTGCTGTTCGCCTTCACACCCGGGAGTATGCTCCCTTACAAATCTGCCAGATCAGCAGATTTGAAACACGGTTTCCCACGGCATTTCTTATAGCTACTATTTTCTTAACACAGGGCTGGAAATCCCAGGAGCCAGGTCTCCAACCCTCCTTAAAAATCACCCGGAAGCACAGAGCTCTGCAAGAAAGTGGAGTTCCTGCAAACCGGCCACTTAGGGCTAGTTCACACCAAGCGCGTTCCAGGAGCAGACCAGTTACAAACTGGATCAAAACTGTGTCCAATGTATTCCAAATGGTATTTTGGGCTCTAGTTCACACCGCAGCGTTCAGTTCCAGAGCATGTAGAAAAAACTGCAGCAAGCCCTATTTTACCTGCTCTGGAACGCATGTAAACGCACTGAAAGCCCATTTTAAACTAAAAAAAAAAACACGGCCCTGAACGCGTCAAAAAAACACGTCAAAACATACTGCACTGCAGAAACTCATGCAGATCTGGTCTGCATTTGGCGTGAACAAGCCCTAAAAGCTCCTTCGCAGGCTAACGCTCCCTGGATCTCAGCAAGTTCCGTGTTACATTTCAAAGGGGTGGTTTGGGTGCAGTGAAAAAGTCCTGCTTGCGGCATCTATGCAGTTTCAGCAAAGTGCATCTTACGTAGAGTGCATCTACATCTCAGATGTGTGAACCCCCCCCCCACACACTTATAGAGGAGAGGTTTGTGCCTGCCACCATCATCTTCTGCATAATATTCATTGTTCTGTAGGATTATTTGCCGTGTCACCACTGATAGAAATCTACTGATACAAACAGCCAGCAATAACAAATGGAATCTAATCCCAAGTTTATGACTGTCTGGAGCATGTTGCAGAATTGTATGTGCCTGAATTCATGTTAAAGATCATAACCTCAGCAAGAGTCTGCAATTCAAGACATTTCCAGAAAGGATCAGGCAATTTATCACAACAACACGCGACAGGTAGGTGTAAAGGCAAGAGATAACAGTCACTGCTTTAGGATGGATCAGGAAACAATCATTCGTTTCTTGACACTGCACAAGCACTGAAGAGACTCTGTCCTACACAGCATCCTATTATATATCAGCACATAAACTACAGGTGAAGCACCCCAAGCTCTGATGGCAAGCAGAGGCATGATGTGAGATGTAGTTTCACCGCAGCCGAATTACCGAGGTTGCCTAACCCTGCGTTCGACCATCTTAGACTAATTATCGCTGATAATTAGCTATGCATATATCAAATGTATTCATGAGACGTAGGGAAGCACCGATGCCGAGTAGTACTCGTACTCGCCCAAATGCCACGATGCCTAGCCCGATACTTCCGGTTTCAGGAAGCCGGTCACTGAGTCATTACTCACTTGTGGCGAGAGAGCATGGAGCTGGCTTCCCAGCCAATTGGGAAGCCAGACAGCTTGTAATGACTCGCTGCCCGGCTTCCTGATTGGTCAAGAAACTGGCCAATCAGGTAGCCGGGGGCGCTGTGTAATGACGCGGTGGCTGGCTTTTTGATTGGCCGAGAAGCTGGCTTCATGCTCCCTCGTCACCTAATGACGAGGGAGCAAGGAGCAGACTTCCCGGCCAATCAGGGAGCCAGCTCCCTGCTTTCTCATCCCATAGTGACGAGAAGCATGGGGACGGCTTCCCAGCTATTTGGGAAGCCGGGTGGCGAGTCTTTACATGCCACCCGGCTAGTCAGGAAGCCAGGAGGGGAGGAAATTACACACCGCCTGGCTTCCTTAATAGGACTTCCTGTATCGGCGAGTACCGGAAAAAAAAACTATTGGTACTCGTAGCGGAAATACCGGTATCGGTGCATCCCGAATGAGAAGCAATCAGAAGTTACAGCAGTGGTGGGCAAGTCCGGCCCCTCAGCTGTTGTGGAACTACAAGTCCCATGAGGCATTGCAAGACAAACAGTTACAGGTACGACTCCCAGAGGCATGTTGGGATTTGTAGTTAAAGCACAGCTGGAGTTGCCCACCCCTGGGTTGCAGCATCAAAAGATGATGATAACACATAATACATTTGTTTTGCAACTGCCTGGGAACTAATATAATGTGTATTTAATGGTATGCCTTCCGCTGTTGGAGACGAAGTAGCAATGCGCCATCTTAACAGCTGTCCTATGCAGCATTTTGATTGTACCGTGCATAAAAAGAAGGAGAGAATGAATGAATATACAGCTTGTTAGGTATTGTAAGCCTAGTGATGGATCAGAGAGTCGCACAGCTGCAGGCGGGACCTCGGAATGGTAAACCCAGCTGTGAATGAGTCAATCAGAATGAGTCTGATGAGATTACCAGCTGCAAATATTGACAGGCCGTTCTCACGCAGCAACTGTCGCTATGCAATAAACAAGCTAACCTTTGAGACGCTGAAGGCGGCGTGGCGCTCACCTTCTCTTTCAAATTGATATGATGCAAAGACACAACCCTGCTACAAAGGTCAGCAGTGTCCTAATGACTAGCGGCTGCTGTGTTATGGAGAACCAGAAATCACAGCCAGAAGTGTGTGCGTGTGCGTGAGATACTGAACAGAGCATGCTGGGTTTACTGCAGCACCGTCTACAAGAAGAAATCACTCGGAGGTATATGACATCATGCACTAAAAAGTTCAGCTTGTTCCCTGAGTCACAGCTGTCAGAAAGTCACTTCTCGGAAGCAGATTATCGGATGTTTGACAGCTCTAAGCGGTACTTGACAGAGTGCAGCAATCACAGCCATGGAAATGCTTGGCTACATGAAGTGAAACCAATCAGGCAGAAAACCCGGTGATATGGGTAGTACATTATTATACAATGTGTATCCTAACGGTGTGCAACAATATCAGAACCAGAAAGGAGAAGCCCTAAACTGATGGGTTTAAAGTGGAACTGAAGTTAAAACCTTTTCTTTTAGTTTTGGATGGAGTAAGAAAGGGTTCTAACTCCCTATTAGCTATTAGTTGCCATCTGTGTCCCATCTGTGTTTCCTTCACTTCCTGCCTGACAGGCACAACAGGAGGCGAGAGGAAATCCCTGCAAAGTGAGGGAAAATCCCTGGTGGTCAGTGGGGTCACCAATGGAAGACTTCCCATCTATTCCAGTTCTGATGACAACCCACTGTCACTTTCAGTGATGACGGTCACCAGGATGAGAGGGTGAATCTCTCGACTGTACGATTATCGCAAGGTGTGTGGAAGGCGTGCGACCTCTGCTCCTGTAAGGTCGCACGACTTTTATCTTAGGAACATGTTCGAAAACCCGCCGAGAAGCGTACGATTGTCGGCGGTGTGTGGCATGTTCGTAAGGTAAATGCCGCAAGCGCACACTGCCCGTTCAGCATTGCAGTCATCAGAAGTACGATCTGCTTGTCCAAGATAGGCAGATCATATGTTTTTTTAATTACCTTACAACCATCGCAAGACAAAGGTCTTACGATGGTTGTAAGGTGTGTGCCCAGCATTACAGGGGCAAAGACAGCCATACAAACCTGACAGGGGTTCCAATTGCTCCCCACTCCATCCAAAACTAGAAAAAACAACAATTGGTCACTTCAGTTGCACTTTAAGAGGCTTACTAAATGGTAGATCCATCAAACGGCTCCTGTAGTAAGGGTAAAAAGGTTTAAGGAATGCCCGTTACTTAAACACACAGAAGGCTAAAAATCATATGGCAGCAACCTACCTGGAAATGGCAACAATAAAAATGAGATAAAATGGGTAATGCTTCCCACCAAAGTACCCACCTGCTATTCCTTGTAGCAGCCCACAGACATTGAATATGCTCTTCTTCATCACACTTTGTACGCACATGGTGAAGACAGACACAAATGCTACAATACATAGGATTGAGATGCCCACTGCTAGGAAGATAGCGGTAGCCTGCCAGAAGCCACTAGCAATCTCATTGAAATGTTCAGCATAGGGACCGCAAAGGGGGTCTCTCCGGAAATACTGCACTTGAGGCATTTTAATACAACGTCCATAAATGCCCAGCGTGGGGCGGTAAGGCTCCTGCGGCCATCCAGTCCTGTTATCAATGTCACCATTCTTTGCTTTACCAATCAGCCAGTCCTCGCTCATGAAGGCGATCAGTTCTCCAAAGGCAACGACAATGCTCAGGATGGTCCATAGCATAGAGCGGCATGTTACTATAACATGACACATAGTGGTGCCCACCGACTGTCCACCACCAGGCTTAAAACCACACCAGATAAAGAAGTGAGGAAGAAAACGAAAGGGCAATGGAAAGATGTGACAATTCCGTCAGGAGTGTAAGAGATCCCGGCTTCTTGAGGCTTTGTAATCCAGACAGTGGTTTGTACTCAATGGGAAAGCTCGTCCTCGGCTGCGGAATTCCTCCGTGCTAATGTTCATACTGAAACATGATGCTTCAATGTTTCACAGGGAGTTCCCAAGCTCCGCCCACCAATATGACATCACTGACCTGCAGGAGGAAGCCACAAGAGAGCCAAACTGTTAGTAGTGTTGACAGAACATCTTCACCTCTTAAATCAGCCCCCACATCAATCACAATGGTCTATAGGAGCCGAGACAGGACCCCCGCATAGATTTACATACAATACAGCCTACATTCTTCCTCTATATATTCAGATGTGACAAGCGTAGGTTGTCTACGTCTGCTCTGATTTTATATTAGCTTCCTTTGCCATTCATCTATATAACCAACTATACAGGGGAATGGTAGAGGAGATATATATTCTTCTATATATTTTATATAAGCTTCCAGTACCATTCATTTCTTTCCTATTTCTATATAAAGCCGACACATAACAGCAGACACAAGTATATAAAACGGTTTACATTTCCTAGCAGATGGCAAACTTTTATAAGCATCTCGCCCATACTTGCGGTCTCCTGTTATGGTGTATCTATTACCGGGGAAAATATTTTGCAATGTATACAAATAGAAAAATCAGAAAGGAAAGATACAAAGACCAACTTTACTACAAAGTACTTATGCAGCACATGATCACTGCAGCATGGCAGCCTCCATCAGGTCCAATTCACACTTGCGGTGCGTTTATGCATGCTTTGCGAGCTAAAGCAGAGACACCGGCACTCCAAATTTGCAAAATACGTCTATTTATTGACGTGCACGGTGCTAAAAAACAACAAACGTTTCGGGGTCACAAAGGATCCCCTTCATCAGGTAAAACATACGTATGTGTGATATTTCCCCGATAGATACATACGTATGTTTTACCTGATGAAGGGGATCCTTTGTGACCTCGAAACGTTCGTTGTTTTTTAGCACCGTGCACGTCAATAAATAGACGTATTTTGCAAATTTGGAGTGCCGGTGTCTCTGCTTTAGCTCACGATTGTTACGGCTGCCACCCGTTGACTACCGCAGCACCCAATTCTTGTAGGGATTCACGCGGTCAGGAGTGCGATGGGACCATGGACTATCTATGCGTGCTTTGCAGCACGTCAGCCCGTTCATTTCAATAGAAGATAAGTAAAAGGAGCGCCTCCATAGTGTAAAGAGCGATTCATTCAATATTTAAAAAACAGCTGAAAAGTACTCACAAAACAAGCAATGGTAACATGCTTGTAGCGATACGATCTCAGGATAATAGAGGATGGACGAACAGATGAGGCTAAGAAGTGCTAGTGAAGAGCCGAATCATTCTAAATGCACAGATATGCAGTTTTCCCTGACTGTGAAGAGCTGCCACCGTGCCTCTGGAGTTCTTCCTCTTCCCTCAAGAACTGTTACATTTGGCGCCAGTGATTTTATCTTACACATTCATTTCAATAGGCTGCTCTACGCATGACAAACAAGCTCATGCATCAGTGTGAGCGGCAAGCTTCATGTGTTTTTTGACCAAGCATTTTAACGGGTTTTACCCAAATCAACGCATGAGCAAAGAGGTGCGTTTTGACTGCTGCATTTAGGGTGCCATTAACATGGGTTAGAGAAAATAACAGGAGCCAGGCATCCAAAGCTCCTAAAATTAGTTGCCGCCCTATTCAGGATTGCTTTTTGAGCATGCATTATCACTAAGATGTGCTCCCTTTTCTATGGAGGGAAAGGGACGAGATATTTCACTGACCATGTGCCACACTGTATAGGGGTAAGAGACAGGGAGCACATGACCTGGAGGTGTGCATTTCCATCTGTGACCTGCCTCAATTGGCTATACACAAAGACAATTCCAACTCGTGCAAAGAATCCATTTACCTGTCAGAAGTAGAGCCGTCTCACCTTATGCTGGTCACACACATTACAATCTGATTGTATAATCTTCTAGATTGACAACAACTATGCAGAGTGATGGTCTAGGTTAGTGGTTCTCAATCTGTGTAACCTCAGTCGCACTGCAATGGAACGCACAGCATTGCAGTACCGTGCGTTCCTGTGTGGGCGATCAAACTGAGTAGGGGGTGCGTTTGGGGTGCTATTCAAAAGATCCACCCAGTCTCCATACCCAACGAGAACTGGAGTGGATCCTCAGCCTGGGGTCCAGTGTGGGCTGCTGTGCTGTGACAGAGCTCCATCCATATGTGTATTGCTTGTACAGCTCCCTTTGTGTGCCCTGTAGAGGTGCCAGGAACCAGAATGTGACATCACTCCGGTCCAGGCACCTCTACAGGACAAGTGAAGAAGCTTTACGTATGGATGGAGCTCCCTCACGGCCATAGCCCCAGCCATCCCACCTCAAGCCGACACTCGGCACCGGGCAGCATATTTTGAATGGCTGTTTGGCTCAAGAACTTGCAGTGCTGCAAAAGGGGGAGGCTAAGGAAGGCATGCGGCGACCCGCTAAACATGGGGCCGCGACCCACCAGTTGAGAACCAAGGGTCTAGGTGATTGGATATAAATGGAATGCATTGCACATAGTTTGTTACCCCCAAGATGGCCATTCACGTTATAATCGGATTCCTTTAGATTTACAACCACCATGTAATATGAGGGCCGACCTAAACAATCTATTCAGGTATGAGCCAATCAGACGGGCCACACATAGTTGTTGGCAGCTATTAAGGAGATTGTACAATTAAACTGCGGCCAACTTTATGATTTACCGGCTGATTTTTTAGGACAAGTGTTCGGGAATCTACTACATCCTTCCTTTTACAAGCAAGAATCAAGGACAGTACCCAACTGGGTTGTTGCAAGTGTACCAATACATCTACAATCACCTTGAAAAAGATGTCTGTGTAACTTTTTCATTAACCCTTGCTGTGGGGCCACCCTCGGCACTGTAAGAGTTACCTGCTCGTTTTGGTCTAGGGCTAAAATTATACAAAGTTATACTCACCTGATCCTCGGAGCCGGCCACCCGTGACAGTGCTTCCTGCAGCCGGTCTCCTCCTCTGCTGCAGTGATGGTACGTCCCTGGGCTTTCTCATGTCCTATACACTGTGCATACAATGTAATGAGTTAGGGATCATAAACTGCTGCAACAAAGGAAGTGTTGACTGGGGGGAGGCTCCAGGGATCGGTTTAAGAGTAAGCCGGCTCCAAGGATTAGGTGAGCATAACTGTTATTTTCAGCTCTAGACCAAAACAAGCGCTTAACCTCAGTAACTGTAGCTGTGCTGACACTACAAATCCCAACAAGCCTCTGCTTTTGGGAAACATGCCTCCAGGTCGTCAGTCTTGAAATGTCTTATGGGACTTGTGGTTCCACAAAGACTGGTGTACCAAGCTTGCCTACCTTTACTGTCAGACTTGGCAGAGGGTATATGGAATGGTCCGAGTGATGTGATTGAATAGGCTGGATGTTGGCTTAGAGAATGTTGCAGCCTCCCCTGCATACAGACTACTGGTGTAACACAAAGACGGATTCTTACCCCATTATGTTTTACTCTCCACATAGCTAAACAATGAAGCCCTTTCTTTAAGTGTGTGGAGGAATGTCAAATGATTTACACTACAAACGTTCCCTGCAGAGGTCCAGGCAGGGTGATGGCAGTACAGCTTGGTATGAAGGTACTCTGTGACCCGGGACTGGGGAATGGAATCAGACGGATGACACACACTTTAGTCACACTTCTCTCACTGGCTTGCTTCTTAGCAGCAATGTGTGGACAACGGAGTGAACCCAGCCAGGGAAAGATTACTAACCGGCCTTTCACTGCTCCCTGCCTGATGACTGGGAGGGTGCTACAATGTGCACCTCGGTGTGATTACTCTACTTTACAAGGAGAATGTAAACTATAATGTAAACCATCTCCTCACTGTTCCATGCAACAATTCTAACATCACAGCTAAATGTCTCTCTCTAAGGGGCGAAGAGGATGGAATTTCTTCTCCCCGCGTCCCTGTGGCGATCGTGGATTTGGGTGGGCGGTGAACATGAGGCAGGGAGGAGGTGCGGAGCGTGGATGCATGCGGGCGGGTCTGGCAGCGGCGAGCGTGAGGTGGGGAGGTGTGGCGCGCAGCGTGTATGGAGCCGTGAACAGGGCCAACCAATCGGAAGCCGATTAATCGGTGATTGAAAAAGTTGACAACTTTTTCAATCATCGATTATAATCGATTATGTCGATTAGTTGTTGCAGCCTTACACTGCAGTCTGGGCCAGGTATTGACCAGTCTTGTTGCTCCCCCTCCTCATGATGTCATTACACTGGAGTCTGTGAGGAAACCCCTTTGCGTTGGGCCCATTGTGTCACATGACCATAGATTTTTATTATTATTATTATACAGGATTTATATAGCCCCAACAGTTTGCGCAGCGCTTTACAATATAGGGCAGACATTACAATCACAATACAATTCAAGACAAGATGGTAAGGAGGGCCCTGCCCCTGAGGGCTTACAATCTAAAAGGGAGGGGGAAGTGATACATGAGGAGGGAGCTGCGTGGGGATGAATTGTTTGAGAACGTGATAGTCGAGCGGTTAGGTTGAGGTGGGATAGGTTTCCCTGAAGAGATGAGTCTTTAGGGATCGCCTAAAGGCAGTCAAGGTGGGCGACAGATGGACAGGTTGGGGTAAAGAATTCCAGAGGATGGGAGAGACTCTAGAGAAGTCCTGGAGGCGAGCATGGGAGGAGTTGACAAGGGAGCTAGAAAGCAGGAGGTCTTGGGAAGATCGGAGCCGACGGTTAGGGTGATACTTTGAGACCAGGTTTGAAATGTAGCCGGGGGCAGAGTTGTGGATGACTTTGTAACTGATTGTTAATATTTTGAATGTTATCCTTTGGGCTATTGGAAGCCAGTGCAGGGATTGACATAGGGGGGTTGCAGACACTGAGTGGTTGGTTAGGTGGATGAGTCTAGCAGCAGCATTCATGATAGACTGAAGGGGGGATAGCCTGTGTAGTGGAAGGCCAATGAGGAGGGAGTTGCAATAGTCAAGACGAGAGATAACAAGGGAGTGGATGAGTAATTTTGCGGTTTCTTTGGTGGGTGAGGAAGGGGCGTATTTTAGAGACGTTACGAAGGTGAAGGCGGCAAGATTTGGATAGTGATTGGATGTGGGGAAGAAAGGTGAGGTCCGAGTCAAGGATGACACCTAGGACCTTGGCATGAGGGGAGGGCTGGATAGTGGTGATAGATTTAAGAACGTATGGGTAGATTTTAATAAATGAAAAGCTTTATATATTATTAGGTAAAGGGGGTGATTATCAGTATTCCAGAAAATAACATCCCCATATCTGAACTAAGGTTTTATTTAAAGGCTTCAACAAAGTTTCACAAATCCTTTGTAAATGCTTACTGTACACACTGCTCTTTCACATACAGCCCGTATGTGCCAGGCCTTAGAGTTCCCAATTATATTTACTTTCCCCCATTTTCAGAGGACTTGGGTAAAGAACAAGGAAGGAAGCATCATTGACTTTACTATGCAGTGCCACCAATATGGTGGTCTGGCGTAGATGGAGGTCCATGTTTCTCATGTTCTATCATGGAATTTGGTTCCACCTCACAAAGCGCCTGCACAAATAAATACCAGCAAGCTGCATCCTTTGTTGTAGCAGGGTGATGAGTACCAGAGCTAGGTAAATAACTATCTCATTAACCAGGGACAGATAAAAGCAGATAGCTTACAGTAAACCAGAGACAGGCGGCTTTCACAGCACGCAGGAACAAAGTTTGTATTTACTTTTCCGGGTGGGAATCTTCTGATAAGGCTGCAATGCCAAACAGTTCACTTCACACTGTAAATGACGCAAACTTCACAAGCTGAATTGTATCTGGTCAGCCATGCGGTTCTTCCTCGCACAAGAGACATGACAAGTCAGAACAGAACAGCATTCTGGGTTTATATTAGCTGCCTGGACTAAATTAATAGGATTAGGAGATAAAGTGTCCAGAAGACCCTGAGGGCACTCCAAAAAAGTATATCATACTAAGACAGATACGACTGTCAGCTGACTGTTCATGGTTTTATTTAACGTTTACCTTTGATATAGATTAAAGCTGGCCATACACCGGTAGAATTTTGTTTAAAAATAATTAGTCTTCAGAATGTTCTTTTGACTTCCTAATATTTATTTGATATATTTCTTATATTTTATAATATATTCGGAATGACAAAAAAAAATGGGGGGAAAAAAATGGAACAGGATGGAAGATTTGTCTCCAATGAAGGGAATCCTAACAGTGAATGTGTTTTTTGTTGGGGAAACTCCAATAATTCCAAAATTGAATGCTAGAAATCAAACAAAATTTCGAACTCCATTGGTCAAATCTCTGATGGCATTATCGAATGTTATGGCAAGATTTTTCATATGAATGTTCATACGAAAATCTAAGTGTATGGCCAGCTTTAGGATTTATTAATTGCAGGTATTTATATACCGCTGACAATGTACAAAGTGCTTTACACACTATTCATTCACATCAGTCCCTGCCCTCAAGAAGCTTACAATCTAATGTCCCTATCTCACTTGCATGCTAGGGCTGATTTAGGGCTTGTTCACACCATGTCCAGACCAGAACAATTTGTTCCCAGATGAAAAAAACATCCAAATGTATCCCTATGGTATTTCTGGGCTCTGTTAACACCAATGCAGTCCATTCCAGTCCAGACAAAAAGCGCAAGGGAACGCACTGGACTGCACCTGAAAGCCCATTTTAAGCTGAAAAAACGCACTAGAACACAGCAAAAATGCACTGCATTATTTGCACATCTGCTCCAGGCATGGTGTAAACAGAACCTTAAACAGGAGCCAATTTCCCTTCTAGCATAGCTTTGGAGTGTGGGAAGAAACCCACACAAGCGCAGATAGAACATGCAATCTCCATGCATAGTGTCCTGACCGGTACCGCCTTTCTTTCATTAAAAAGACCCCGTCATCAACTGCAAGTATAAGAAAAGAAAAATCTAAGTGTTTTTTTTTATGCTTTAAGTGTTTGTCCTTTACTCAAAATTATTTTTTAACCAGCAATGTGCCTTTAAACTTGCTATAAAATGGACTGCTTCAAAAAGTGTCAATTTTCTAGCACAGCCACTTCTCTCCTTGCATGTCATAGCCCTCTCCTTTTCTGGGAATGTATAATTACGGTCTGTGCTGGCCAAGCTTCTCCCTTCAACTCAACTCACTTCCCCTCTATACCATTCCCCTTCTTTCTCCCCCTGGCAGCTAGATGAATTATGTAGGAACATCATTTTCCATGCATCTGCCAGGGGGTGAAAAAAGGGCAATGGTATACAGTGTACGTTGTGTGACAGCTCTGAATCTACTGGGAGCTGGCGTCACACACAAGCATTTTTATCTGATTTTTGTTGAAATAATTAGTCCAGTGACAGGATCTTGAACACAGAACTGAATGGAAAGTGATTTCCCCTTGTCACATAAGCATGGAATGGGAGAAGATCCCTCCCACCCATGCTCATGAGACAGGATAAAGGATCAAACAGTTTGAGCTAAAAATTATTTTTTTGGGAGATTGTATCTGGATTTTTTTTTTGAAAGAAGTGCATGGAGTCTTACTTTGCAAGTCACTTCCCTAGCTGGCAGTTGCATGTGGCCCAAAGGGCAAAACAGTACTGTCCATGGTTGGTAGTAAACACCACGTAAGGCTGCATTCAAATCCAAGGGGGCTGATTTTGGGGGGAAGGAAAAGAAAAGCTGAGCTGTAACCTCTAGCAACCGATTAGTAAAAGGTAGAGTAACAAAAATGTTGGCACTTTATGTTCCTCCTCTTTATTTAATCCGCATGGACACACTGGCAACCGCGGACATACACTATATTGCCAAAAGTATTGGGACGTCTGTCTTTACATGCACATGAACTTCAATGGCATCCCAGTCTTAATCCGTAGAGTTTAATATTGAGTTGGCCCACACTTTGCCGTTATAACACCTTCAACTCATTTGGGAAGGCGTCCACAAGGTTTAGGAGTGTGTCTATGGGAATGTTTGACCATTCTTCCAAAGGCGTATTTGTGAGGTCGGGTACTGATGTTGGACGAAAAGGCCTGGCTTGCAGTCTCCGCTCTAATTCATCCCAAAGGTGTTCTATCGGATTGAGGTCAGGACTCTGTGCAGGCCAGTCAAGTTTCTACGCCCCAAACTTGCTCATCCATGTCTTTATGGACCTTGCTTTGTGCACTTTTGCACAGTCATGTTGGAACAGGAAGGGGCCATCCCCAAACTGTTCCCACAAAGTTGGGAGCATGAAATTGTCCAAAATGTCTTTGTATGCTGATGCCTTAAGAGTTCCCTTCACTGGAACTAAAGGGCCAAGCCCAACCCCTGAAAAACAAGGTGATTGGAACACTTGAATCCAATGATTTGGAGGGGTGTCCCAATACTTTTGGCAATATAGTGCATTTCTATCCTGAAATGGCCTTAGTCATAGCGATGATTAAGGACTGTATGGGGGCATTAGAAAGTTCCGTTTACAAAATTAAGCGTTTTTTTTCTAAGTAAAGGTTAGAAAAATAGAGAAAGAAGTACATAAGCTTTCAGGGCTCAGAGCTCAGTTCTAGCAGTTTTTGATGCAGGACCTCTAACACTAGGTCCCCCTAACACTAACCTCCAACCCATTGTAAACCCCTGTATCATACACCTCTCTCTTTCACCAAAATCCTCAGTGTTAAATGCCAGTTCTGGGATCCTGGAGCCAGAATCTATTTTTCAGCAAGAGAAGACCACATACGGAGGTAGTGGACAACTACAATATTCTTTATTACCACCAGATTCTATAAACCAGCCCAGTAGGAGAGCCACTGACTTATGTGTCTAGGAAAATAAGAATGGCAGAAGACATTTATCTTTCTAAAAAGACCTGTTCGCAAACAGTAACGGAGGGAAGCCATTTACCCCTATGCCATAAAACCTATTAATATTATACTACGTTATAATTCTCACAGCTAAACATGTAAAACGTTTAGACATGTACATGCTTTAGCCACAGCTGCAAATAAAGATTTAATGCACACGTTTGGCTTTTTATCCTGTGCATAAGCAGGCAGCTATCGTGTATAGTATGTGACTGTTGGTGTTCCGGTAGTTGTGGAATATGTGCAGATTCCTGATGTTGCGTAAAACCACATTATCTCATCAATAGACAGCACTCTGCTTGGCTGGGACAGAAGTTTCACGTTCAGAACAGTATGGGGGTGATGGTGCATTACACGTGTCAATGGCGCTCATGTTTCCAGGAAAGCAGTGCGTTGCCCTAAGACAGGATCCTTTCACACTGAGCACTGGCAGACACTAATGTAACTTGTCATCAATAAATAACAGCTCACACTGTGCTGAAATTACTTTCCCATTACCCAGATATCACTGCATGAAGTCTCTGTGCCACCTAACAAAAAAAGAGGCGAAACGGAGACAGCAATATAATGAATTGCATGCTTTGCATTTGAGTATTTTTTTGAACGGTGTTAACAGAATCTATTATTCCCAGAATCTATAACCAACCACACACAGCCGGACTGTGTGCCCTGTACAACGTTTCTTGGGTTAGAGTAGCTGAATATGTAACAGATTTAGTAATCCACAATAAAGCTAAGTACGACTCGTCTAGATGTCTGAATTTTATAGTGGAAGAGGCGTTACTAGTGGTGTTTTGGCAAATGCTAGCAAGCATATATTCCTCCTGCAGTCTTATATCCTGTTCCAATTGCGATCCTAGTGGAGTTATATTTCTGGTTGGTATATAGGGCATGCAACATACATGGCCCAATTATCAGCAAATTAGGTAGAAAGAAACCTTATATGCCCAAGCATAGCCACACATTGTTAGAATTTTCTGGTTCAGCGCCATCCATGCTAAACAGTGTGAATCGAGGAACCCACGGTGCCGGAGTGGGTGCTGAATATCCAAACAGTGACTGCATATGACTGGGTGCAGGCACTGTTCGGCCAATAACTTTCCACCCAGCTCCTTTGGCAAAAGACAACTGAAACCTTTACCTTGGTGGTGCCTGCAGGGCCACCCACAGATCAAATTTTGGCCACGGAATCAGAGGAAATTCTAGCTGTGGGTGACAGGGACCTTCACTCAACTGCAATGTGGGTAACACCGCTAAGCCTGATATTTACACTGCAATAAAAGAAGTTAGGGGCGACTGTGACTCCAGCCAACAAAATAACATAGCTAATGATAGAACTAAACCTCAAGTACATACTTTGCCTTCCCTGGTTCCTTCTTCTACCCATCAACATACGAATTACATTTTTTAACAAAACCTTCCTGTTGTCATTACATACCTGGTTTTAGACCCAGTGTCATGTTATCAGCTGGTGGAAGGGTTCCTGAAAACATCATGGTTCATCATGGTACATTGCCTGTGTACTCCTCGCAGGGGTCCTTAGCCCCGATACAATTAGGGAGTATTTACGCAAATAGAGCCTTGATGGGTGGGTGTCAGTCTGCAGGAATGGCCGTTCTTAGGCAGATTGCCCTAGGTAACAACCACGTGATGCTGAACTTCCATGAACTGAAATCCAATGGATGAAGGGGCAGGCTAGGGAAATACAGAAAGGGCAAAAGAGGCTAGATAATGTTGGGTGTTGTCCAGCCAAGAAAGCCAGACATGCGCTATGTGGCTTGTTGCAGCTTCTAATGCACACTGTGAGAAACTTACAGTGTGCAGTAAAATCAGCACTATACAAAAAAGGAGCTTGTACAACTAGGAAGCAGTAGATATATGTAAAAACATTTTTTTTAAAAAGTTTACAAAAGGGTTAAAACTTCTGCGTCTCTGCTGCACGCTCCCATCCTAAGATCTGAAGATTCTTGGGTGGCCACAAAGGATCATGGGGCGGGCGTATGCACAGTACAGATCTTAGGCTGGGAGAAGAGTAGAGACACATAAGTCAATGCAAGCAGCGTGCACCCGCACAGACTTCGTGGGACAGGAAGAGACAGGAGTCAGCGCTGGAGGGACTCCTGAAAACTACTGGAAAGAAGATGATGATCGGATCAGGAGTCATCATTTAAGGTAAGTCCTTACACTAACATTGGGGGGATTTTTAGCTTTAGGCCCCATTCACACTGAGCGACATGAAAATCGCTACAAGCGATATTGAGCGGCGAGATGTGAACAGCTCCATTGAAATGGATTGGAGAAGCTACATAGAGCTATATCGCGTGGAAATATGAGCGATATCGCTGCAAAAATGGACACCACCACTATAATTACAATCGGTCGGAATATATAGCCTTAAATATCTGAGACAATGAACTGTATTACCTGCTCATCCCTAACAAAGATATCAGTGGACCAGCAGAACAAAAGCGGACAGCACTAGCGGATACCAACTGTGGATGTGTAGGCACAATCTGCAATAAACCATAGAAGGTATCACAGGTACGAAGACACTCCAAGAATTTTGGAGGAATAAAAGCATCACACTTCTGTTCACTAAAGGAAACAACATTTGTCTATTATAAATTAATTAACTCATGAAATCATTTTTAAACTCAAACCTATTACCTTGGAGCCCAGGAATTCAACTCTCTTTCATTTCATAAATGAATTATGTTTAGGAAGGACAAGGAAGGTCAATCTCTTCAGAAAGTTGTAAGCAGTCATAAAAAGCTTTGGTTTTTAGTAGACAGACTGGCACAGTGTAAATTCTGAGGAATTCAGAGACTGGGAGAGCCCTCCTAACTAAACGCTAGTTAGTTCTGTGAACTTTCAAAAAGGTCAGGACCTATCATGAAAAGGCCCCTTTTTTCCACTGCCTATCCTCCATAAACCCAGACTCATTAATGGTTACTCTTTAACCTTGTTAATCCTCCAACCCATTGTGATGAATGCATTTCAAAGTCAAGATCTTCCTTTGTATGGAAGGGCTTTGAAAGAATATTGGCTTAAAGTTAAACTATACATCTTGAAGTCCAGTAGGAATTTCCCATGGTCCACAGAATCCTGAGAACCTGCAAAGCCTACTGAGCAGAAAGCAGAAGGTTCAGTGTTTCAACAGTAACTCCTGGTTTCCATTTTCCGTTGCCAATCACTGTCAAAACTAGGGATCAAAAAATAAAGCCAATACCATTCCAGTGTATAGCCAAAAGATCAATAATGGGGGGAAAAAAGTATATTATTTTTCCAAAGCAAACATTTTTATGCATATTAATAATCCAAACTCATACCTTGGTCTGCCCCTAATCCACCCAAACCGCGTTGCATTGTCCTAACCTTGTGCAAGTAAATAAGTCCAGAACAGGACGCAAGGGCTAATACTTTTTCTATGCTGGAACAAATCCTTACAAACAATAGTATGAGCAAGATTCAAGTTTGCAGGCTTAAAATAAACCTGACAGAAACATAGGCTGACACCGATGGCCATCATCTGGAGATGCTCGTAGTCCAACTAGATTTCTGACCTACTGGAACAAGTATGAAGGTTTGAAGTCAAGTGAAAAGTTTCTATCTACATACTTGTTCCATGTCGGTGCCTCAAAATACTGAGGCAAAAGGGTCAGCATGACAACCAACCAACTACTCCTTTAAAATACAGCATGGCAGATGTAAGACTTCAGCTCCCTTTAAAACTGTGTAGCTGTATACGATTGTGGACTCGGGTTACATTTAGGTCAAGGAACTTCATCTCCTCCTCCCTCCCCTTCTGATGTTCTTACCTTATGAAGTTATATGAAGTATCCTATATAAACAAAGTGGTAAGATGTAAGGCTTCCCATCAAGTGAAACCAACTGAAGCGGAATAAAAAAGTGAATGAAAGATGAGATCCTATGCAATGAACAAAACCCCTGGAATTATTACAATGACGGCAGTCATATTTCAGCTTTCTCCATGCTAAGACCAGTAAAGCATAACTATAATATGAGAATCCATTAAAGGCAAATGTGTACTTCCACCCCCACGCTAATATAAGGACTTGCCTTAAATTATGCCTCTTTCCTGTAGTTTTCAGTAGTCCCTCCAGCTCTGGTGCCGGTCTCCGATCCAGCGCTGACTCCGGTCTCTTCCTGTCCCACAGACTCTGTGCGGGTGCACGCTGCCTCCATTGACTTACCTTGCGTCTCTCCTCATCTCCTGGCCGAAGATCTTAACTGCGCATGCGCCCGCCCCAAGATCCTTTGCGGCCACCCAAGAATCTTCAGATCTTTGGACGTGAGCGCGCGGCGGAGACACAGGTAAGTTTAAATCCATTTGTTAACTTTTTTTTAATGTTTTTGCATACATCTACTGCTTGCTAGCTGTAGATACATGCAAAATAACGCAAGGGTTTAATAATTCTGTAAATACATACGTGCTCAAGATATATCCTCCAACTAAATAACATTAAATTGATATGCTTGTTGCGGCAACCTGGATCTAGCAAAATGTATCTGCAGAAAACAACCCCCGTGTAGAGAGACTCTTTCATAAGAACAAAGAGGACAACCCCCAGAAAAAAATATGTCCCTCTTTTCTGATATTCAGATTTCATATCATTCAAACAAACTCTTGGTTCAAACAATTAAAGTGGTTCTAAACCCTCCGGGTTTTTTTTTTGCCTATATCTACTGCTAGCAAGCAGTAGATATAGGCAAAAAGTAAAAAGAAAAGAAACGCTTTAACAGCGGTTTAAACTTACCTCGTTATCGCTGCACGCTCCTGCGCCGAGAGTCAGGAACTGCTCGTGCGGCCGCAAACGGTCTTGGGGCGGGCGCATGCGCAGTTCAGATTCTCAGCCGGGAGACGAGCAGGGACGCAAGGTAAGTCTTTGGACGCGTGCACCCGCATGCAGACACCGCTGGATCTGAAGTGCCTGCAAGCAGAGAGGAGTCAGCGCTGGATCGGAGAGCCGCCGCACCGCTGGAGGGACAGATGAAAACATCAGGAAAGAAGAAGAAGATCGGAATAAGAGACATCATTTAAGGCAAGTGCTGACATTAACATTGACTTCAATGTCACTTTAACTCGGACACCAAAATACTTTTGATGGTTCATATGGTTTTGAGACGTAATGCATTGCCTTACAGAGTGCATAGAACCATGTGTCCCATTCTGTTCTAGAATGGGACACATGTCAACTCATTTATAAAACTGGAGCACATCTAGTTTCTCCCCAATTGCAATAGGCAAAGGAGCTTGATTTCTACACAAGCGTGCTACAAACTAAGCTAAGTTATAAGCAGAACTCTATTGTTCTAGTAAAACTCAAGTCTTACCATATCCCTGCTGCTGTGCCTCCATATTGGTTGTTTAATGTCACTGGTGGCCTCTCTAAGCAGTAAGGCTGGGTTCACACCAAGGCGTACGAAATATGTGTGTTTTTACATCGATTTGCCGTTAAAAAACGCATGACAAACGCACGTTTCCGAGGGCTACCTGGCTGTATCCCAATGGATATGCGCGACAAATAAGCCCCAAAGAAGCTCCTGTACTTCTTTGGGCATAGGGTGTTTTACAGCGCGTTCCTACGCGCTGTAAAACGCCCAGGTGGGAACCATGCCCATAGGCAATCATTGGTTTTCACATGTTGAGCGTTTTATAGCGCGTAGGAACGAGCTGTAAAACGCCTAGGTGTGAACCAGCCCTAACGACAGCTGAGAAGAAGGGCCAAGCCCGACTTTTAAATTTATCTTCCTCTTACATGTTGGGGTCAGCTTATTGCTTTGGCAGGCAGTTTTCAGAGTGTAAGCCCTGGAAAGTAAAAAAGCAAAAATCATACTCCTATTTATTTGGCGTATTTACATGTAGCCCCACCATGTCAAAGAATCTACATCAAATGCCCCTTAAACCCATTCATACAGAGAAACTCTAGAACCAAAAAGGCCATTTAGGCTACCAGAAAGTTTTTAGACCAAGGGAAAACACACAAAAAGAGGGAGATTCCAAACGCCATGAAAATGGCTGACCCTATTGAAACGGAACAACAAACACTGCAAGGTGACACAACAAGGTGCACCAATGTGACACTGTGTTGAACATATTGACATAGTGGCTGTGTCTTAAAAAAGTGCAGACATCTCTTATGCTGAGTGTTTAAAATCCTAAGGTATGTACCCTGTGTACACATCAGCCTTTTCATCACTGAAAAGGTAGGTTATGGCATAAACCTGTACACTGGAGAACCGGCTTGTGCAACCAACATGCCTATCAAAGCTGTATGATTTTACCCATCAGCATCTAACTTATTTAGGAGATGAGCAAAGGAAGCCAGCTACTCATTCAGGGTCCAGCTTTTCTGAGCAGATTCTGTTTGTCACATGCTCTCTGCCTCTTTAAAGGGGTCAAGGCCTAACTGGTAAGAAAAAATGTCTGCACCAGCCAAAACATATTTTGAATTCAGTGTAAGAATAGATCCCTATTGTCTGCTTACCTTTCAGCTGTAGAGTGGTGGGCAAGAAGCTTAAAGCTAAACTCCAAGCAGATAGGCAGAGGGGGAAGCAGAACAAGAATATGAGTTGTGCTGCAGTGCCCATGTACAAACAGACCCTGACAGAGGACTATGCCATGTGTCAGAGCTGGATGGACAGAAATACAAATCCTTTGGCAAAAACGGCTCATATTCATATGTACTCAAAAATATACAAATTGGAAAGTGGTTTTCCTAAGTATAGGTCTGTGAGCATTCACAGACCTCTAATAAGTTATTGGGTAGCAACATTTAAAGTCTCTAATTCTGCCATGGAAATCGGGTGATCCAGTCCTGGCTGGCATCCACAGCATTAAAATGTATTTTAGATCTCCTTATAGCTTTATTTAAATCACATATACAGTACCAAGTGGTAGTTTTGGCACTTTAGTACTACTAGAAAACATGGTGTAAAAAGGAATGATCCTTTTATAAAACCCACGCTGGCTCTTAGATGGCTCCTATTTTGCCACCCCTGGTGTACTGATCACACTAGATAGATGGAAACCTGCCAGTTCACAGTGATAGCCCGGCAGCCTAGATCTTAACAACTCCTGCTATACAGATCATGAAGTCATTTAGAGAAGCAAAGGCTTGGCTGGACGCGGTTATTATTTCATCTGTCCTGCTGACTCATAGCGTATTATTGAAGATTAGCAATCACAGGGCCATAAAGTCCAAACTGAACTGTAATGACTGTAGGGAAATAACAGACAGGCTGGAAGATTTACTCCATGATCTCCTAAGGGGACAATCAATGAGTCACTCTGCACAGCTAATACAAATAGCAGACATCTCTCAATCTATCCGATAAGAACGCGCACAACAGGAAAACGGCTGCAAGCACACAGCTTCTATGTCTTCATATAATGAGCTGTTCTAATGAGGCAATTTGATTGCTTTGGCAGAGCGTGCAAATTAAAAGCATCGCTATTATTTGGGGGAATGGTGGGGTAAGATTTGAAATCATAGACATTTCATTCACATTAAGCGCCTCGTGGTTGTACAGACATCAAAATAATATTTGAGTTTAATATTAAATACATGCATTTGTTTTCAATTAAGTACAAGATATTGAGACATCTGTGAGGTTATGTCTAGTATTTGCCATATCCAAGTAGAAAACTCTTAGGCCTGGGTGTCTGTACTCGTACGCTGACGGGATGAATCCTGTCTGGGTCCGAACCGGGACACCCGCACCCGTACGGACCTGCACTTGGGGTGAACGGAGGGCGGCGTACGGCCATGTACTTCCATAGAGAAGGAAAGGGGCTGCGTACTAGTCACACGCAGCACCTGTCCTTCCCGGGAGCTGGCCGATACGGCCGTGCACGCAGCTGTATGTGCCGGCCTTTTCTCGTGTAAATGAGGCCTTAGCCCTCGTTCACACCTGAACGTTTTGTAGCGCGTTCTACGCTCGACGAACGCTCTACAAAACGCTCAAACATCTAAATCCCATTGTATTCAATGGGTCTGGTTCACACCTTGGCGTATTTCAGGCCATCCCTAACGCGCTACAAAACGGCCCACGCCTGAAAAGGTACATGTACTACTTTGGGCCGTTTTTGTTGCGCGTTTCCATTGGGATACAGCCAAGTAGCCTTGGGAAACGTGCGCGGTAAAAAAACGTGCGACAGACGCGCATATGCAATACGCCTAGGTGTGAACCAGGGCTTAAAGTGTATTTCCGCTTTGGCAGCTAAATTGGGATAACACCTATTTTACATTTGTTACATGTTTCTTATTCACATAACATAACATTAAAATGTTTTTTAATTGCTGCTTGCATAATGCATGTTCTATGCTGAAAACAAAAGTTGTTCTCTTTACAGAGTTTTGCCCTGGAATGCAAGAGAGCTGGACAGGGCACTGTTACCATAATTAACCCTGTCCGTACTATGCTGAAAGATCTCATTATCACTTGTAAGGCCTTTTTGAGCAGTAGGAAAAGCGCTTTTAAACGTCCAACACAAGAAATCCCATGATTTTCAAGGCCCCTGTTCACACCCGAGCAGCAAAACGCCAGCAGGAAAACAGCCAATGCAGAAAAAAGGTACATGAGCTTCTTTTGGCAGTTTCAAGCTCGTTTTTCCCCCATAGACTTCAATGGAAATGCCAGAAAACGCACGGCAGTAGCATGCCACACAGTTTGATGTGCGTTTCACACGTTTTTACACACGTTCCTCCATTAACCGCAATGTTTCTCAAGCTACCAGTCAAAACACGCGTCTTCATGTGTACGTGGGTTTCCACGCGCGTAAAAATTTGCAAAAAAACCCACACACTGTACAAGCGCGCAAAAACAATGTCACATAGGTGTGAAGCCGGTCTAAACTAGATTTGAACACGGTCTGTCCTAATAAAGGGTTAAAGATCTAGAAGCATTGTATATTAATAAGAGGAAGCTCGATCTGTCTGAAGATTTCCTGGTCATTTGGAAATTTAGAGAGAAGCTTGTGACGTCTCCAGCTACAGAGATACATCTAAAAAGGAT
>NW_017306545.1:1466375-1563960 GCF_000935625.1 Nanorana parkeri
ATATATATATATAAGGAATGCTGTGTCACTGGTAACACACAAAACGTATAGAGGGGTTTTCTCAAATTTGACTGCAAAACTGGAAATACTGATCTCAATACTCGTCTCAATACTCATGGTCAGTTAGCCACCTGACCATGTAGTTTTTTGCTCTAGGGTAGAGTTAGGCAACCTCGGCACTCCAGCTGCGGTGGACCTAAAAATCCCATCATGCGTCCACCTCTTGCTTTTGGCTATCATAACCCCGCAATGCCACATGGGACTTGTAGTTCCAAAACAGATGGTGTGCTGAGATAGCCTGAACTAGCGGCTGTTTCTGTGCTTCCATGAAGCTCCCTTCTTCACAGAAATAAAAGGTATAAACTCAACCAATCCAATCGTACAGGTATATGAGAAATGTAAAGATGGCTTTGGCTAAGCAAAGTTGGATCATGCCTGCAAGTCTAACTAACCATCCTATGGTTATGGGCAGGATTTATATGGCACCAACAGGGTGCACAGCGCTTTACCGATGGGCATTTTTATTTGTAAATCTGGTAGACAAATAGTGGACATAATACATGACATGCATCCGCCCTTCATACTTGTAAATCTCACTTTATTTGCCTTTTCGCAGTATCCAAACCACCAAAAAAGCTTTAGCCAAGCAGACGTATCCCCCTGCTCCCTCGTCCTGGAAAACTCTCTCACACAAATCACAGCGCTACTTCAAAGACCCTTAGAAACACATTAACACAAGGTTTGTTTTTTCCACTCAAGTCTGCTTTTCTTTTACAAGCAGTAGTAAATCAAGAGGAGATAATAAACCTTCACTAGAGGCAAAGCATCGAGTTAACAATGTTCTGTAACAATTGTCTTTCCCAGAACCTGTGGGAACATCTGCTGCGGGCGCTGTTATCTTCAGGGGAAAAAAAAAAAGACTTTGCAACATTCCTTTATGTCGCAATCACTGATACTGTACTCATAACAATATTACCATCACTGCTGAGCGAGACTTTCTATTTTTATATGGTTACTAAATCTGTGCACCTGCCCACTTCCAATACAAAACTAGAAAGTAGAACCACACAGATTATACAGAACTTCATTAAAAACACATTTATAACTTATTAAAAGATTAAAGTGATATTGAAGTCACGATGTTGTACGCTTTTTTTTAAATGCTGATGAACTTACAATGAATGCTGCTTCTTGAGTTTTAGTTTCCTGCAGAATCAGCTGGTCCCCTGAGCACTGGCCCTGATATCCTGTTTTAAGGGTCCAGTCACACCATAAAGAGTGCGTTCCAGAGCGTTCAGGCACTGGAACGCAACCCGGCTGGCTCACTTTGTTTTGGGGCGGGAAGGGGCATGGAGGTGCATTGAAGTCAATGGCACCGCAGCCACAACCCCCGCCCAGAGTGCGATCGCCGGAACCCGAACGCGTGGCACATTAATGCCTGTGTTCCGGTCCAGTGCAATCTGCAAAAAATGCTTTCCCTACATGTACTTTTTTTTTTTTTACTAGGTGTCCTCAGTCTTACAGGGGTTGAATGAGGGTCAGCTTCATTCAACCCATTTATTCTGAGTCCTGGCTGTCAGACTCGTCCCCAGCCTGTCACTGGACCATCAAGGAGAAGCACAGTGATGAGCTCATCTCTCTCCTTTCTTCTCCTATCAGCATGCTCCTTGTCAGCGCATGAACCGACTTGTCTCCATGTGCTTCTTCTGCCTCTTCCACTGTGAGCTCTGCTGTCCAAGGACTGCAACAGGCCGATATAATGCTTGCCTTTATATACATTTACAGACGTATTAATGAATAACTAAAACTGCATTTATTTAATGCAGCAAGAGCTCAACTTTAACCCTTTCGCTGCCAAGTTTTATTTATTGGGGGGGCTTCGGAAAACTGGGGACAGTCTTCAACTTCTTTTTTTGCAGCCTCTGTTCTGAATGAGTAGTACAAATAATTACCATCAACTAGTTATAAATGGGTAGAAGCCTCTGTACTAAGTGCCTTTCAGAAACTCATGAATGAACAGGAAGTGATGCCAAGCAATTCCTGTTCATTCATATTTGGGGACACATAGTACTATATGCCCCCAGTTGTTTACAAAAACATTGGAGTGATCAGCGGATCACTCCAGTGTTTGCTCTGCACACAGATGATATTTACCGATCTTCCGCTCGGTCACACACACAAGTCGCTGCAATCCTGAAACTGACAGGATAACAGCATCTCTGCTCTCCTCCCCGCTCATCCATCCTGAAGTGACAGCACTCCCTCCTCTCTAGAGATCTAGAACACCAGTGATAAGAAATTAAGTTTCCTTACTCTGTAAATTACACACTAATGCTTGCTGTGCTGCTTTATTCCATGTGAGGGCAAGTTAATACAAGATGCAAATGAAACATTATTAACTTAATGCAAGTGCATTTTTGATGGACCGTTGAGGTATTTTAACAATCATTAAAGTTAACCTCCAGGCACACAACCTAAATTTAAATATATTACTCAATAGCCACAAAGAAAAACTACTTTATATGCAACAAATGCCTTTGCAAACCCCAGTTATGAGCTTGTAAAAGTACAGTAGAGAACAGAGCTGTGGGAGGCACTCAGTAGGTCCACCCACTACAGGATGCATGCAGAGAACTACATGAAGGGGCGGATACAAGACCAGTTGTCCTGCAGAAGGATAGAGAGCAGCAGTGACTGTTTTGCTCAGGCGCTCCCATTTAAGTGTATTTGGCTGAAAACAGATTTACTCCAAAAGAAGCATATATACTTTACTACAAGCATTTTCTTTACATGCGACAATGCTCAGATGTGAACATGGGCCACAGAAAACAATGGAATTCCTCCTGTAGACATTCGACTCTCGAATTGTTCGAATGTGTGGCTAATGTATCCACATGTAACACAGTAAGAAGGGTGTTATCAGAAATCATATTATATTCATGATATACTAGTGCTTATTTCATCTGAAAGTGAGAGCAAGCGTCACCCGATTTATTAGAGGTGCACCGAAATGGGTATTTTAAAAACGAAACGAAACCAAGATTAAAAAAGATTGTCAGGCCGAAACCAATAATGTTTTTTATTTTTTTCAAATAATTTTATTTTTATTTTTTTATAAACTTTTTACATTTATTTTTATTTATTAATTCATTTTTTATTAAATATTTTCATTTTTTACTTTACTTTTAGGGGCTTTGGGGAAATGTTGGGGGTCTAAACACTGATATTTCCCTTTTAAAATAGAAAAAGAGATTGAGGACAGAGTCCTCAATCTCTTTTTCTGTGTCACCTGTTATCAATGAACAGGAATCCTCTATACTGAGTGTTCCTGTTCATTCATAACATGAGGACATAGTATGTTTACTATAACTACAACTATGAATGAACAGGAGGTGATGTAGATCACTCTCATTCATTCATAATTGAGGATATAGTAACCATACCATATCCTCAATTATCCACACTCAGCGATCTCTGGATCGCTGAGTTTGTACCTTGATCTCCTCGCTGACACGCTGTCACAGGAGGCTAATCGAGCGGTGTACGGAGGAGAGATCAGCCTCCTGTGACAGTGCGGCCTGTCTCCGCCCATTCACCGCTCTGCCGGACTGTGATAGGAGGCAGAGTGGTGTGGGAGGAGACGCAGGCCGCTCACTGCGCTCTCCACCGCAGCGCTTGGCCGGCTATCAGTTTCTCTCCTCCCTGCTGGGACACAGAGCAGCACCCAGTGGGGAGGAAAGAAAGCAGGGAATGCGCCGATCAGCAGGAAAATGGCACTTTCTACATTATGCCAAAAGTGCCATCTTCGGCCGATATGTTTCGGCGGCCGATATATCGGTGTATCCCTATGATTTATGGTACTTATAATTATTAAAAACATTCCCTCGACTAGAAGAGAATACCCTGAGAACATTCATTTTTACCCCATTCTCACAACTGGTTAACTCGCACAGAATGTTTACTGGACGACCAGCTATGATAAATATTCTTATAACTAGACCCCCAAGACTCATTGGTTTGTAGAACAGCTACATTGCAGAGATGAAATGCATAAGGTATTACTACTAAACAGGGTCACCATACATTATATGAAGTCAGCTGCCTCCGGTCAATAAAGACTTGTTTCCAACACAAAGAGGAACAGCTGCTGCTAATTATACAGACTGGCCTGTATTCCTCAATGCATCTAACCTGATTACATTCAGACAAATGTTCCTGCATACGTGCTAGGATACACGAAGACAATGTATGTATGCATTTAATCCATTAGCAAAAATAGCCATTTACTAAATGAGGCTCTTGGTGCAGAACGCGGTCTCTGTTGTTTGTAGTTAAAGTGGAACTACAACCTCCTTTAGGCCCGGTGCAGACCTACGCGATCCAGGATTGCGCGGTCCTGCACAATGCAGGCCCCGATTTTTTTTTTGTGATAGACGACGCGCGGCTATTTTTTACGCCACGCGCGAACGGCCCGGAGAGACTGGGGTGCCATTAGAAAATAATGGCACCCACAGCGCGATCGGTGCACACCTAGGCGACTCCTGACTGCGCAAATCATGCATGATTGCCGCGTGGTGAGGTGTCGCCTAGGTGTGCACCGGCCCTTACAACAAAGGAAGATGCTAGCTTAGCCTACATTTGGATTGCAGTTACCATGGTGCTGCTCATGTGATCAGCTATGACTCCAGCCATTTGGAGGACTTGAAAGTTCGGTTGAGAGCTGAAAAAAAGCCCACCGACAACCTTGGCAGTTGGCATACCTTATATGTAACTGTTTTGGGAGACATTACATTTAGAGATACACCAAAATTTCGTGCGCCGAAACATTTCGTCCAAAAATGGTACTATGGACAAACTGCTGATAGTACAAAAACGGCTAAAAATGCAGTCCATCCCAGGCTTTTCTCTTCCCGGCTGGGCACCAGCTGCAAGTTTTGGTCTGTGTCTCCTCCGATCCCCATTGCTCTCCCTCACCTGTGTCGGCAGAGACAGCAGTGATAGGAGGGGACACAGACGTTTCAGCTGCTGGTGCCCAGTGGGGAGGAGAGACCTGTCAGGAGGACGAGCTAAGCAGTGCAGGGAGGAGAGACCTGTCAGGGGGCCGAGCGGGGAGGTAAACTGGGCTCCGGAGGGGGCGCAGCAGTCAGAATGGAGAGCTGCGCAAAAACACGGAGTGATCCGTACTGAGGACATAGTGATTACTATGTCCCCAATTATGAACAGCAAGTACTATACATCACTTCCTGTTCATTAATGAATGGGGACATAGTAAATATTTACTATTTCCAGATTGTGAATGAACAGGAAGCCTCTGTACCGAGCGCATCCTGTTAAGTTTCTTATTCTGCAGCCTCAGGGCTCAATGAAGACTCTGGGGGGGAATTTATCAAGACAGGAGCAGACAAAATGTGGAGCAGTTGCCCATGGCAACCAATCAGCTTCTCTCTTCTGTTTGTTCAGTTAGGCTTTGAAAATAAAAGGTGGATGCTGATTGATTGCAATGCACATCTGCTCTAGATTTTGATAAATTCCCCCCTCTGTGTCCTCAATCTCTGTTTCCATTTTAAAAGGGAAATATCAAGAGTCTGTTTAGACCCCCAATATACCTGAGGCCCCTAACAGTAAGGTCAAGTTTAAAAAAAAAGAAATCTATAAAAGCTATATTTAAAAAAATAATTACATTTTTTTTTTGGAAAAAAGTAATTTTTGGTTTTGGCCTGACAAATTTTACAATTTCGGTTTCGGTGGGTAAAATTCACCCAATAATACACATAAATAAACTATTTGTGTATAACTATACAGCCAGAACTTAAATAAATTTACCTTGTAATACATACATTACAAAACCAAATGTTTCATGCTGCTTGAACTTTACACCGTAGCAGATTCTGAACGGGAGATTTGTCTACAGAACTTGATATTTTCAGCTGGGTCAGGCAACATTTTTTTTCCTCTATGTTACCAGTAGACATCAGGCCAACCAATGGTTGGGATGGAGATTGATCCAATATATTTATGACGCTTTCTCCGGCCACGATTGTCCCCTTGATATAAGTGGATGCTGGAGCTTTCCATCTATGCCTCCCTCTTTCCTGGACAAACATTTGTGTTGAACACCTTCTTATATATATGGCTGCTGGGATTAGGTCTCCATTCACACCTAGGCATTTCCATGCGTAAAACGTGCGTTTTTGTGCGCGTTTTTCCCTTGCATGGTTTGCGCGTTTTGCACATTTTTATGCACGTTAGACGAGCCCAGGCAAAGACACATTTTCTTGAGCAAATCAAAATGCATTGATGTGACTGAGGAAACGTGCAAACCGCTTGTGTTGTGCGTTTTAATGCCCCTTCCATTGAAGTCTATGCGGCCAAACGTGCTGTAATCTGCCCCCAAAAAAGCTCAGGTACCATTCCCGGCGTTCTGCTTTTACAGCTTGCAACAAAACTATCAGGTGTAAACAGGGGCCGTAGAAATGAATGGGATTCCTTGTGTTGAGAGTTTTGTCGCACATAGAGGTGTGATCAGGGACTGAGGTTTACATTTCCCAACAGACTCCTAGGTGAAGCCACCAATGCCAAAGGTTCAAAAACCTCACCAAAATGATGGGTAGTTTATATGATGTCATTTACACACTATTACATCAATATTAACTCTGAATGCAGCTCACAATAGAAAAACCATTATCCATACCGAGGCATTATATTAGTTCAAGAGAACTCCTTTTTAAAAGATTAGGCAGGACATATACAAAACTAGGACTAACATCCCTGTTTAAAAGGAAGAGGAGATCAGCACTAGCTAGCCATGTGACTCCAGCAGGAATGTTTTGGAGATGGAGCCACATCATGTAGGGTCATTTAAAACAAAATACCATTGTGCACACAAACATCCACTGCGGTAATTGTGGCTTTGGTTGGATATTCTCTTTCCCTTGCAGCCAAAATAAATACCGCTGAGATCAGTCTATTAGTTCATCTGCCGTGTCATCCAGAATGAACACATTTCAAGAACTCTACATTTGTCTGTCTAGCCTCAATAAACCTTCACACAAAGCCCCCCCCAATGAAAGAACAAGATAAAAGGCTTCCCTGTGGCAGTTTTCAGGTGGGGTGCCTGTTGCAGGAAGACTCTACTAGCAGCCAGAAACCAACACACACCCCATGAACACAATCCTAACATCTCTAATCGTCCAATCCGTTAAAAAGGAAAAAAAAACTTTTAAAAAGTATCTTAAACGGCTCTAAACCCTCCTGTTTTTTTGCCTATATCTACTGCTAATAAGCAATAGATAGAGGCAAACAGTTTTAAAAAAAAAAACGCTAAAACAGCGGTTTAAACTTACCTTTTTTTCTTTGCGCGCTCCGGCGCCAAGAATCAGGAACTGCTCGTACGGCCGCAAATGATCTTGGGGCAGGCGCATGTGCAGTTCCGATCCTTGGCCGGGAGACGAGCAGAGACGCAAGGTAAGTCTATAGGCGCTGGATCGGAGAGCCGCCGCACCGCTGGAGGGACAGATTAAAAGTAGTGATGTCACCTGTTGTACTCACCTGAACCTCACAGCCAGCTGGCTGTTAGACTGGTCACTGAAGCTTCTCTCCCCCTCTGTGGCAGCGGTCTAAGGTCCTGGGAGTCATCACGTCCAATACAGTGTGTTGTACATAAGGATGCCGAGGGACATACCATCGATGGAACGGAGAAAGAGAGAAGCTCCAGGGACCAGTCTAGCAGCCAGCTTGCCCGGAGGTTCAGGCGAGTATAACCTTTCACTATTATTTTTTGCTCCTAGATGGCTGATTGCTTGTATTTAAACCGCAATCGCCTGCTGTTTAAAATGATACAGCAGCAGCAGCCGTGTTCCTGGTATAACTGTTCAGGACATAATTATACTTATCTGAATTTGACTTGGTATCAACTTCTTGTAGTCCCTGTACAGCAGAGCTCAGACTTGGGGAGGGAGAGGCAGCACAGGAAACCAGCGAACCAGATACTTGTAATGCAGTGCCAACATGGAGCATGCTAAGTTGAGAAAACACAGTGAGTGGAGAAAAGTACTATGTATTTTGCCTTTGTATTTAACAGTTTGGCCGGTGTTCAGCTTTAAATAATAATTCGAATTAATATGAATTCTAGGATGTCAAATATGGAAATGACATAAAAAATTATTTGCAGATGACATTTCCCTTACAAAACCGTTTAATGGGTTTGGCAATTTGCCAGTTTAACGGCTGCACTGACCTAAGCCAACATTTTCCTGAAAAACTCTAACAAAACCCAGAAACGATACATCTGTGAATGAGAACTGTGAGGGTAATCCATTCTGGTTTCATCAGTGCGAGGATACTAGTAATCGAGTCATCCGATATTGTAGCGGAGTATTACAACAGCCACTATTATATCTTGGAGGAGAACACCCATTATTGTTTGTACAAGGAAGGATGATGTTCTCATGTCTGGAAAACGTCAGTGAGAAGTTTCACATTTTACAGTCAATATATAACTTGAGTACATAAAAATACGGCCATAACCTTTCCAGCAACGGGACCTCATCACCATCGATAATTCTCAGGCTTCCCGAGCACCAGACACAATAACTGAAAACAAAACGCATGAGTCAGCTTGTTGATTCTTCTCCAAAAGGTTCACCAGTGCCGGCTCCTAATGCATCAGAGGAAGCAATCTCTCATTCCTCTGACATTCATGGTAACTATACAAAACGCGTTATTATATAGAACTGTACTTACACAAGTTTTATTCACTGCAACATTGAGTACTTGAATAAAGATAATTTTCTTTTTTTGTTAAGGTGTCCACCAAGTGCAGCGCATTAAGAAAATATGTTAAGATTAACTTTTTGCTTCAAAAGAGCAATGAAAGGGTTTTGCAAGAATCCGAACATTTATTCTGATTCTTATAATTGGATGGACTTGTGTGAGATTCTCTTCTCTCTCCCCCCACTGGAAATTTACGTTTTCTTTTTATCTTGTTATTTTTGGCTTGATTTCTGCTTAAATCACTTTTACAAGACAGGGTCCTAAGTCAAGGCAGTAATCGCCAGACCTTTTTCAGGTGCCCTGTGAGCCCTGATAAGTTGCACAAAAGGGGGCACAAATATTTCATAAGCAAGTCTGCCTAATGAAGATCATTAAAACCTGAATATTTGTATTCTTGGCCAGTCATGACTGGTTCTAGGTGAAACCCCATTTTAATGTAAATTGGTCATATGACATAACCCCACTGGTAGCAGAGGCTGTTGTAGGATGATCAATTTCTTTAGCACATCTGCTATGAAAACAGATAACGTTAGGATGCAGGTCTCATCCATTCTTTTACACAGGCCAGTAACCAGCCATTAGGCTTAAAATCATTCTGAAAAATGGTCCATGCAGGCTCAGATTATATAGTCTTGATGAAGCTACTCCTTGGGAAGGTGAATGCCGAGGGTGAACCTCATATAAACTCCATTAGAAAGTGTGTGTATAAAAAAATATATGTTTTAGAAAAAAGGGATATGCAGATAAATTTGATCGTTGGGTCTTTCCTGCAAATATGATCTGTAAAAAAATAATGTACCAAATACTCATTCACTAAATTCTGCATATAATAAAATAATTGCTATTCGCTCATCACGGATCTCCACCTTTCCAACTAATGTAAATCAATAAGACAGAAGGTCATGATGGGAACCATGAGCATTGTCTCTTGCTGTGGGTCACTGCATCAGGTCACCAGAATTTGCATTTTTGGCCACAGTGAGCTTTGGGAAAACGCGATTGATTTTAGTGCTGCAGTATCTCAGAGGAACGTTCTTTGTGTACATTACTGATAAACTGTTTAAGTTTTGCATATAAATTAAACACAAACTTTTGTTTTCCATGATGAATCCAGATCAAATAAATATACATGCCCAGCTAAGTATTTCTTTACATTTTTGACCAAAAACGTAGTCATCATGTTTCTGAACAGTTGGCAACCAACTCTCTCAGCCCTGCTTCCCTGGACTTCCTGTCCAGTACAAGATCAGAGACATAGCGGTCTCCAGCAGTTGTCCATCTACTAGCTTGGAGAAGGAAAGACAAACTAGTAAGAGGGGAGCAGCAGAGTGGCTCGCCTTGCTGTGCCTGTGTGTTTGTGGAGATACACACAGCTTTCTAGAACAGACAAGGGTGGCTCCAAAGGGTCCTGAAAGGGAAAGGAGCCACCCTAAAACTGGATATCGGGGCCAGTGCTCAGGGGACTAGCTGATTCTGCAGGAAACAAACTGGTAATCAAGAAGCAGAATCCATTGTATAAGCGATTTAATTAGCATTCCAAATAGCTTAAACATTTTTTTACTTTAATATCACCATCATTATTTCTAAGCAGTACCCCAGTTTTGCCTTTAATTCCTCCAGAAAAATAACAGTACGTTTCCTGTGCCTTGAGTCTTATAGCTGTATAGTGTGGTATGAAATGGGTACACAGTGCCTTTGACTGCTAGTCTCAGGAGACCCGAGTCAGATTTGGTGATGTCACTCTGTGTTGTCTTTCCTGGAGAGAAAGCAGCAGTGCAAGGATCTCCCTGCTTCGGATTCATTCATTCTGTGCAACCGTTCTTTCTGCACTTCTACTGCTGTTTCTTTAACTCCGCCCTCCAATCACCTGGTCACCAGTCATCAGAGAGCGGCTTTGACATGAGGAAGCAAAGCCCTGCTTCTCTAGTACGACCACCTCTACACAGAGACGCAGTACAAAACAAGGCATGGTAAGTCAGTATTGAGGAAAGACCAGCTGCAGCAGGGCTACAGCCAATACTGTTGACTAGTCTTTTGCTTTCATTCTGCCTTTTTTTTCGGGCCAGAGCTTCAGGTCCTTTTAGAAAGCAGTTATGAGCTATGGTCCCATAATAATGAGTTATAAAGGGAAAGGTCAGATAAGAGAAAAAGAGCCTGACCTAACAGTGAAACTTTACCCCTTAACAGGAATAACCTCTTCTCTGGAATGCAGACATCAATGTTTTTCAATGGAGTAACATTTAATTGTTCTGGATTAGGCGATTTCGATCTTGAAACAAGAACCATTTGTCTGTGACACAATCCAAAGGCCAACTCAAATATTTATGCTATGGAAAAGAAAGCCTCTCAGGGTTATGGAGACATCAATATTATGAGATGTATTAAGCAAAAATATGAATTAAGAATCAATTATTTCTCCCCCTGAGCTTACGGAGAAGTTTTTGAGTCTCTCATGATCGTAAAAGACTTATCAGTTCTGAAACCTCCTGCGTAAGAACAAATATTCTTTACTGGAAGCCCTGCAACCTGCACACCCAGATACTGTACACAAATTGTTTAGCTTTGGCTCTGTGTCACAAGAAAACAAAATGTATTTTAAAGAAAAATAATAAAATACTTAAAAAATGGTCAAGATCTTCTGCTTTACTCCCTCCTTGTGTAACTTGCCGGGTACTTGCCATTCCCCCAAAATATGCAGGAAAAAGCTGATGCAAGGGGCAGTTTATGGCCTGGGCAGAATGCTATCACTGAATAGTGTTAATGAATAAACAAAAACAAGCTCTAAAGAGAACGTACAGTACTCTAGAATAGTATGTGTATCTCATGTTCAGCATTAAAACATTTTTACATGTGTTTTGTTAATTTAATGCAATTACTGCCCATTAATAGTCCCCGTTTACATTCCCGGCCATAAGGTGGGGCTATATGTTCCTTTGTACATGTTTAGCCTTTTTTACAGAGCTCAATTTACATATAGTGTACACGTATCAAAAAAGTGGCTTTTTTCCTTGTCTTTCTATAACATTCTGTAGGTAGCCACACAGAGCAGGGAGAGAGAAGAGGGCTTGTGCTCCACTGCTGGCTAAGAGGAACTATTCATGTGTAAATTTTCATATTTACTTGACAGAAGGAAGGAGGGAGGAGAGGGAGGGAAAGGAGTAAGAAAGGGATGGAACAGAAGAAGAGCATGCATAGAAGGGAGGAAGAGAGGGATACAAGGAAAGCAGGGAGGGACGGAAGAGAGGGAAGAAAAGGGAGGGACAAAAGAGCGGGGCGGAAGAAAAGGAAGGGGCGAAAGAGAGGGGCGGAAGAGATGGAAGAAAATAAGGAAGGGACGAAAGAGAGGGAGGGACATAGGAATAAAAGTAAAAAAAATTTTAAAAAAAGTTCATTCGAACGACTTGCCAACCATGGAACAAAGAAAATTGGGATCCCATATTCTGGAACGTCATTCTTGAGTGTACACATATCACAACTACTAGAGCCTAGAGAAAAGTGGTGGCCCTTTCTTACTTAGAGTAGACTTCAGAAGGAAATGTAGATTTCGGACACGGGCAAAGACAACACATTTGGACAAAAATTCCTTGTGGAAAATGGAATTCTTCCTGCCCCAACGCCTACTCCCGTTTCATAGAATGAAGAACAGAAATTTTTTACTAACGCTAATATAACAGTCCTGCTTAAATGAACAGATGTTTTGGAGCCGGTTAAAAAGATTTCTCCTTTGTTTAATATTTCTCAAATCCATTTGCAAAGACTAATCTCCAAAGGTTTCTCTGCGGTTCACAAGAGATGACAGTTTCTCGGTTTCATCACTCGTTTCAGAGCAAGAGTTCAGCTTCTCTTGAGCAGCGGATGTGAAGTCACTGGCAGAGGCACCTACACAGATTATGTCAGCTGGCCCAGGTTTAAAGACTTTAGATCCTGGCACTGTTAATTGTACCCCTCTTAATTATGTGCCTAATTGGGCATTAAGATGTGTGTAAAAGAAGAAAAAAAAAAAAGTGAAATTAGAAGGAAGAGCGCTAACATGTGATGACAGATTTGAGCGGCCTAATTAACTGCAGCCGCTAAGCACACATTTATGGAGAAAGTGTTGAGATTAAGGTCTGCATATGTTTTCTGTAGGGATCTTGGGGAAAAGAATTAGGAAAACATGTAACATACGGAACTTTCAACTGGCAGCCTGGCGAGGTCATAATCAGCCTTGGTACTCTCAAGTGTTGAGTTATAACTTCCAACACGCAGGCATAAAGCACCGCATGGCAACTATTTATTAAAACAGACCTTCCACTAAAATGCAAGGTCTGCTCAATAGGTCCAGAACCCTCACTCATTTACCACCCCTTGTGAAAAAAAAATGCTGCCCAATAGTACTTGAAATATGTAGCCGTAAGGAAAGTTAGATTATACACTTACGGTACTTTAACTCTATCTACTTCATTGCAGGGCATGACATCACTACCCTTCGAGCAAGCTTCATGGGGAACAAGGAGTACACCAAATCTTGTTTTTTGCAAGGTACACTATAATACATGACCTGTATGTACATTTACAGCTTCCTAAAGTTCCCCATCATTAAAGAAGATTTAGTTTGCTAAAGTGCAGTGTACTATAAATTGCCATTTTTTCCAAACATCATAATTGTATACAGGCTGTTTCATTTGTTGTTGCATCACAGTGCTGCCAAACTCCTAGAGACACTTTCTGTGGGTTTCCTGTGGGCCGTGACTGTTTAACAGATGTCGATGCTGCCACTTGTGTAGATCTGAAGTCCGTGTAACAATACATTACCCATAACAGGGGGACAAAGAGTTATGTCACCTTATAACAGGAAGTAGGGATGCACTGATACAGTTTTTCGGTATCGAGTACCGATATATATTTTTTTTCGGTACTCGCCGATACCTAATACCAATACCTGAAGTACGATTAAGGAAGCTAGGCGGTGTGTAATGACTCGCCACCTGGCTTCCTGATTAGCCGGGGCAGTGTGCAAAGTCTCGCCACCGGGCTTCCCAATTAGCAGGCAAGCTGTGTCCATGCTTCTCGTCACTAGGCGACGAGAAAACATGGAGCTGGCTTTCTGGCCAATCATGAGGTGACGAGGGAGCATGAAGCCGGCTTCCCGGCCAATCAGAAAGCCAGCCAGCTTCCTGACCAATCAGGAAGCCGAGCAGCGTGTAATGACTCACTGCCCGGCTTTATGATACCGGAAGTATTGGGGTAGGCATCGGAGCATTTGGGGGAGTACGAGTACTCGCCCAAATACTCAGCATCAGCACCGATACTAGTATCGGTGCATCCCTAACCGGAAGTAACTGAAAAAGGGACCTTCATGGCAGGATCATCAAATATTTGAGCAAAACAAAAGCTACAGATTTAAAAATACACAAATTAATGCAGCTCTGCAATCAATAATACATCATTAAATGTATTTATTTTTAAAGGACATCAGTGCAAGTACCCAAGTTTGACTCAGTATCACCCTCTTGCAGTCTACTATACAGCAGAGCTCAGATTGGGAAGGGAAAAGCAGCACAATGAGGTACCCATAAGTAAAGAAAAAACTGCAGCAAAGAAAGATCAAGTCCCTTCCTGTCAGGCAGGACTGTTTTGCGTTGTAAAACTGAGCAAAATATCAGGGCTAATGGACAAATACACATCCCTTAGCAATCAAAACAGCTTTCATATAGGATTTTCCTCTGTGTACTTATGTGTTTACCTGGAGTTCTTGATGGAGTTTACATATACTTGTGGACTGCAAGTCTGCTCCAGAAGAGCTACTCCAACACAAAGATCCCATACTTTGTTTAATAGGAGATTCTCTAAACCTGTAATGGTTCTTACCAGGACAGGAAATTAGGGGAAATCCCCCTCACTTCCTGTAGTATCTCTGTAATAAACTCCCCATTTAGATTGGTCCCTCCTCGCATACAAACCTATGCATTCACATTAACCAGCTGCCATCAACTCCAATCTGAAATGTCAGCATTGGGGAAATCTCTCAGAATTAATTCTTCAACAGCAGACAAAAAACGTTGTATAATTTATGGGACTCCGGTCCCGTTACTAAAACTACTGGATTGTCAACAGCGCAGGGAATTTTTATATCTGCAGTAACAGTTTGTTGCTTGCCACTCGATATTGTACTTATAGCCTTTATAAGTTCCACGCTGTCCTTCACACAGGGAAAGAAAAATCTGAACATGCTGTGCTCAAACCAAAGAAAATCTAACAGCTTAAAGTACAGAGACAATAAGGCTGAAATCCAGATTTTTCCACATATGGTTTTTCCTATGTGCAATTTCAGCACTTTTTACTACATAAAACAGACCTGGCTTTGCACACAGACATCACGAGTACTCATTTACCAGGGTGAAAAAAGAAATGGCTGAATGGAAAGTTTAACTCACAATATTTGATATGCCGTACAAAGCCAAAAGAAAAATCACATTTCTAAAACTTAAAAGAGAACTTCCAGCACAAAAACCATCAGCAACTCACATCCAGTAATATTAGATAAAATGTCACGGCGCCTCTCTGTTGACGGTGAGCCTAAGAAGTCCCCGTTATGAAAAGTCTCAAGCACTTCCTTTTCTGGTTATTATACCAGCAAGAGTATAGCTAACTCCATTGGAGTCCATGTGGCTGATATGGGAAGACGAGGGGCCCAGTTGTCTACATACAGTATACCATAATAAATATACAGACATAGGTAGCACACACGCCATGTCATACAATTCAAAAGATTAACTGTGTTAAATAGGAAACAAACAATCCATACGTTCTTTCGTCAATAGCAAAAATATGAATCAGTTCCTAAATATGTACGACTTCATGTTCAAACATGTATACCTCCCAACAGACCCTCATTTTGAGGGACTGTCTCTTTTTTGGAGCCAAATCCCACTGTTCCATTTTCTTCCTCTGTTGTCCCAGATTTTGGTCTGATGTACAGATATCTATGAAAATGTTCTGTTTAAAAGGAGAACTGCAACCTCTTATCCTTTACAGCCAAGGAAGGCTCCATCTTGGCCACCATCTCCTGGCTCCGACCTCGCCGCCGTCTTCAGTATGGCGAGTGGTGAGCAAAGCGGCAGCTGTGCTCTTCCTCTCTCACAGGAGTTCCAGCACAGTGCTGTGCTAGAACTCCTGTATTGGAGGTGACAGGTTCAATAAAGAGAACCTGTCACCTCCAAATGCTATCACACAGTGACTTGTTAGCTCCTGTGTGATAGCAATAAAGTTAGGTGAAAACATTTTTTTAGGTGAAGTTAGGTGAAAAAAAATGTCAAACCAACCCTGCCACCCCTGCTATCTGATTGGCATTCTTCTTGGCAGGGGTGGGGGGATATTGGGGCACTGCCAAACCTGGCCTTGGGGCGGCAGGGAGGGTAAATCCGGACCTCAGTATACACATGCAATAATGCTCAGGGGAAGAAAATACAATTCTTGTAATGCAATGTATTTATTACAAAACCAAAGCTCCAATGTACTTTAAAAACAACCATTGCCACAATCTCATCATCAACTGGTTCACTTGGTATTGGGAACGGATTGCCATTTTGCTATAAAAGGAAGAGGATGAATGAGGACCATTTGATGCTATGGAGTATGGAGAAGTGCTAAATGTTGCATACTTCCTTCAGTCTCCCACACATCCCTTTTGACCCGTAACTACGACAAGCTGCCTCACTGGCAAATCGGATTGTGTAGGAGGTAGAGGAGCCTTGGCCTGTGTTAGAATGATCGCACCATAAAGCTACAGAGACATTTATTCATTCATTAGTTTCATTCTCTGGTTGACACAATAATCCGTTCCTCAGAGAAGGGGGCAAAGAGTTGGGATACAAGTAAACTGCTCTCCAGGCTGCTGTGCTGATAAAAAAAAAAATCAGACTGTTTTAATCACAGGCAGGAGATCTGATGTCCTTCGAGGCTGCTGAGTTCACACTCTACTGTATTTGAAGGCTCTCACCATAAGATCCACTGGCCAAAAATGTAGAACAATTTAAAGTATTAAACGCTCAAACTTTTTTTAAGAATTAATCCAGATCAAACAAATATACATTGCCCTGCAAAGTATTTCTTTTTTACCCCAAGCACTTAGTTGTGTTCCCAAACAGCTGGCTCCAACTCTCTCAGCTCCGCTTCCCTGAACTATCTGTTCCGTACAAGATCACAAGGGACAGAGCAATCTCCAGCAGCCCTCCATCTACAATCTTGATAAAGGCAGAAGGGAAGAGCCGGGAAGGGGTTTGCCTTGCTGTGTGTTTGTGGAGACACAGCTTACCAGCACACACAAGGGTGGCTCCATAAGACCCTGCAAGGGAAAGGAGCCACTCTAAAACAGGACATCAGAACCAGTGCTCAGGGGACCACCTGATGAAGCAGCAAGCTTAATCATTTTAAACCTCAAGGAGCAGCATCCATTGTAGGTAAACTAATCAGCATTTGAAATAGCTTAAAAACTGCGTCACTATCATTATGTATTCGCCAAATGCATTTGTAAATGTGACCATTTGCAGAGGCATCTGTGGTCTTGAAACCTTTTTATGAAACTGATTGGCTATTAACAAGGTCCCTTTTCCTGCTTAGCTGAGGAATTTGGCCATTTACTACTTTGCTTTCTTATAAAGATGTATGCCATCATTTTTCAGCCAGTTAGAAGTATAATAAAGCAATTTAGAGAGTCAATACACATCCAGATATAAGCCAGAAAAACAAGAAACCAGTGTGTTCTCAATCACATCTTACCAGGCAAAAAGAAAAGCAAAAAAAAGACAACACAAAACGATGAGACAAAGGGTCGCCCTGAGAAAATCCCCCTCTGCGTCTGCGGCCAAAACACATTAGCAGTGGCTCCATGTCCGACTGGACAAACAAAGCTATCATATTGCTCTGTGGTTATTATCGGGTCAGGAAAAATTCTGCTCACACATCAATCCCACCTAGTAGGCTTCATCTCTCATCAGAAGCAAAGGGGCTTTGATGTGTCCAGCTTAAATGATTTGTACTGTCTGCCACAGAGGATGTAGTATTTGCTCTGATTCTGAACCCTACCTAGGATATTACACTATGAACTAGTTATACGTTAAAGGAAACCTGTAATCAGAGAAATAAACAAACTGCTTTGGCTTGCCTTTCCTTCTCATAATGCTAGGTGACATGGTGATCCACTGGCTTCAAATCATTTCTGAGAAACCAACGTTGAACAAGTATGCACATCAAGAGTTCCGACATCTCAGACTTCCCTGGCTGCATGCTTGTTCCAGATCAGTGGCTCATAAGGCATAAAAAAATAAAAAAAAAGAAGAAGGACAGTTGGGTAGCTAAAATTGTCAGGAGGTTAAAAATTGCAGAGTATGTATTCTTGTTAGCATAGGTGTCCTGTAGGAGATATCTTATGTAATAGGTATAAATTATAACCATAGTAAATAGCTGAGATAGTAGAGTAGTTCAAGGTCCCTGAAATATAACCACAGCACTTCCAAAAACAGAGGTGCCAGCAAAGGTGGTTTGGCATATTCAATTCAATGGGGCTGCGCGGAAATAGCTGTGTGCAATTGTGCGCGGCCCCGGGGCAGGCGTCGTGGATCGCCCAGGTCTGCACAGGCCCTAATACACTAGTAACTGTGGCTACTACAGTGTATTACATGATCCCCGTGCCCCTGCCTGGACAAATGTAGGTATATATCAATTTTTAAAATTGGAGTTCAGCCTTAAATAGTCTTTAGCTTCTTGCAGTACGTAGAAAATCATCTATGTGGTCATGAAGACTTCAGCTATGAACTGCAATCAGGAGCGAGTGCAGGATGCTTCAGGCGCATGCAGAGAGATCATGATGACCTGCCAACAGTGCCAAGAATATACCAATACAATGAAGCAAAAATGTAAGTTACTACTTTAATATCAAAAACATTTTTATCAGGTATAGGCGAGTAACAAGCTGGTAATAGTCAGTGACCATGGAGTGGTGCTTAACTGCAGTTAGAAAAATAAAATCAGGGTCACTGAACTGGATGTAGTGTAGGACTAAATTGGACAGTATCAGGTTGGGGGTGGGGGGTTGTGAATCACAAAACGCAAACAAAATGTCAGACCTGCAGGCAAAATGTTACACACATGTACTTCCACTGTGTCGGTATGGACTTGTGTGCTTGGAGATCAGGTTTAACAGCCAGGTACAATTTCACAAATAGTGAAGGTTCCAAGGCCACTGAGGAAACTACCATGGGCAGCTGTTTGCAGTCTCGCTGTTTGCAGTCTCTCTCTCTAAAATATACCAAATGGAATAAAGGGGCCGCCATTCACACCCTTCGTGATCTACCAGCATCAGCTTTGAGAGCTACTGGTATATCTACCTAATGGGCACCACTGATCTAGAGGATCTTTCTGGAGGACTTCAAATCGCAGTCAGTAGACAATGGCAACTTTATTAGGGTAGGTAATTGCATCTAAGATGGGTTACTATTTTCATCATATCATACTAAAACACAGGCAAGTATTTTTGCTTGGAAACAATCAGGGCTTGGACATTTTGGGAGAACTACCGATAGTTGCAATAATTCTGAGTTTTTTTGCTCCAAGTTCATTCCCTCATTCTCATTGTTTCCAAGCCCCAAGGAAGGGGGTTGTGTCTGCCCCCAAAAAGCATTGGCTGTTTGAGCAAAACAATTCTCTAACATCCATTTTGGTCTAGCACTCTTGCGTTTTATGTCCCCGAGTTGCTACCAGGACCTCCTACTGGAGACTGTGCTTCTTTGAGCTGCCTAACCATAAGCTAATGAGCTACCTACAAAATCAAGTTGAGTCTATCATAAAGGATAGCTCACAATGCAAACAGCAGCCTCTTCTGCTTTTAAGCAACGGGGTACCTTAACCCCTTCATGACTGAGGCCTTTTTTTCATTTTTTGCACCCATGTTATATTCCACATTTTAGGCCGGAAAATGACTTAAAACCCCCAAACATTATATATTTGCCAAGACCCTATAGAATAAAATGGTGGTAGTTGCAAATGTTTATGTTGCGCAATATTAGCGCAACTCCTTATTAAACCCCAACATTTAGTGAAAAATTTAATTAAAAGCCCCAAAACACAACAAAATACCAATTTTTTTAATGAAATATAAAAGATGAGGTTACAACGAGTAAAAACGATACCCAAACACAAACAAAAAGTTTAAATAGAAATGTTTACATATTTTTGTTTTGTTGGCCTGTTCGTTTTTGGATGCATTTTGTTTTTTATTTTTATACAGGGTTTTTGTAAATTTGTTGGCACTACAAAAACACTGTATAAAAATAATAAATAACATTAAAAAAAAGAAATGGATATTTAGGGAATAGTTTTACAGTTATTAAATCTGCTTGGATAATAGGCATGCTGCTGTTTATTAATGTGTTTAGTCAAGGCCACATTAAATACTTTACCGTCTTTCGGCTGCTCGTATTTTTGTGGTACCTCAATAGTATACTTATCCAGAAGCTCCCTGAAATATAACCACAGCACTTCCAAACACAGAGGTGCCAGCAAAGATGGTTTGGCATATCATAGAGGTGCGCCCCGGGATGTCTTTATTGGAGTGGTTCCCAACACATTAAATGGAAAAGCCGTGAGGGCAGTTTGACGACATTGTGCTGGAATGCAACTGAACTGTGGTTGTGGAAGTCCCAGGAATTACCCATTAATTGTTCAATCCACAGCTAGACCAAAGCAAGACAAAGCTGGTCCCTTCAGCATACAGCTCCTGAGGCAAACACCTTACAACTAGGGATGCACCGATACCACTTTTTTAAGACCGAGTACGAGTACAGATACTTTAGATCGAGTACTCGCCGATACCAATTACAGATACTTTTTCTTAAAGGGACAGGTCACATTTTTTCTAAAGCAATACAAACTAATGCTTTAAGGTCACTTTCTTAATATTATGATTCGTGAGATGAGGGAGCCTGACACCGGCTTCCTGGGCCAATCAGAATGCCGGGCGCTGCGTCATTACACGGCGCTCCCGGCTTCCGGATTTGCTAGCTTCCTGACCAATCGGGAAGCCGGGCAGCGCGTCATTGCACGCTACCCGGCTTCCTGATTGGCCGGGAAGTCGGCTCCGTGCTCTCTCATCACAAGTGACGAGAGAGCACGGAGCCGTTTCCTGGGCCAATCAGGAAACCGGGCAGCGTGTAATGATGCGCTGCCCGGCTTCCTGATACAGGAAGTACTCGCGCTAGGTATCGGAGCATTTGGTACGAGTACTCACCCAAATACTTGGTATCGGTGCATCCCTACTTACAACCATCGCAAGACTTGGTTGCGATGGTTGTAAGGTGTGAGGTGCAGTCTTCCGATGACCGCAATGCTGAACGGGCAGTGTGCGCACACCGGCCCGTCCGGCTTTTATCTTACGAACATGCTACACACCCGCCGAACATCGTAAGATTCTCGGCGGGTTTTTGAACATGTTCCTAAGATAAAAGTCGTACGATCGTGGGATTTCCTTAGTGTGAGACAAGTTTTTTTACATGCTAGCTTGTGTGAGTGTGCCAGGAAAACTTTTTGCTATTTTACTGTTTAAAGCCCATTCCGTGTGCACCTTAAGGTAAAGCTGTTTGTCATCTGTTTTGCTTACAGTAGCAGAGGTCACACGGCTCCCACACACCTTACGATAATCGTACGCTTGCAGGATTTCCCGCGATTATCGTACGATTGTCGTAGGGTGTGTGGGCACATTTAGGATGAGTGGTTTTAAAATGTTATTTATTAACAAGCCATTAAAGGCTCAACTCTGTTGCACAAAGGTTCAAGCCACTGAAGATAATTCTGTATAAATGTCACCTACCTTCCACATCACTCAGAACCTTTCTTCAGAGAGTCCTTCAGAGAGAAGAAGGATGCTTCTGTGGAGAACACTTCATTCCTGAAAAATAGTGAAACTACAATTAGGTAAATATGTCAAATGAGCGTGCAGTATCTTAAATATTTTAGATACACTTTTATCATTAAAGCTATAAAGGCCATAAGAAATAGCATCATGTATAGCAAGCTCATTTAGTCTATGGTATGTTCAAAGCAGAGGGATACTTGCGGTATTCCACACATCGGCAGGAATACCACTGGTTTACAAAGCCGCTTCTCTTCGCTGCTCCAGTTCCAACATTATCACATATAATGTAAGGCCAGTGGTGCTGCATTGTACTCATGGACATTGAGGGTTCGTTCACATTGTGAGTATTGAGAGTACTGAGGAGAGCAAGGAATAAGTCAAGTACTCATCTACTTTAATCTTCCTTAGACTAAATGAGCATGTATACCTAGCTATCTGGTGGGGGATAGAAGGGGGTAGTGGGGTAGTGATGGGGGGCGGGGATAACAAATATAAGACTTTTAGCTAAGCTAGTAGTTAGTCCCATTTAACTGTATTTGATCTTAATGTTGAAGGCATATTCACTACTAGAGCTGGCCATACATTGAAAAGATCTCTCCAACACTAGGGGCATGTTGAACAAGAAATCGCCATTTCCTTTGTATTCTGACAGCGGACACCAGCCACTGCCAGAATAAACGGACATAGCCGGCAGCTCATTGGCTGCCAGCTCTGTTTGAAGATTTTTTGACCAGCTCCTTTGATCAGCTGATCAAGGCATACCGGCCAAAAGGACCCCGGCAGCAGCACCCACTGTGTGAATTTCGGCTGGTTCCTGAAGAACCGGACAACATTTGCAGTGTATGGCCACCTTAACCCAAGCAGCTTCTCAATTTTTATATTGTTCTAATTTTTCATAATGTTTTGGAAAATAAAAGTGATTGGATCAAGGTAACAGTTACTGGTTTGGCTAAAAAAAATGCAATAGGTTACTTACACCAAAACTTCTGCTTGGATGAGCAGTAAAAAAATCTTCAGCATTACAGAAAAAGTCTAGTTGAACGTGACCAACTACCACTAACTATATACCATGACCTAGATTACTGAGAATTTTCACACACAAGGACCAAAAACATTGCAGATGGATATCAAAGTTTGGTCTTCACCAACCAACATCTTGAAGAACCCTCAATATTATATCTGGATTCTTCAGGGGTTATTTTACAGGGGTTATTTTACAGGGGTTCATTATGATGATCATAGTGGCCAGAAGAAACTCTCAAAAGAGATCAGATGAACCCAAAAGACCCATACTTTTGCCACTAAAACAGAAAAGTTGAAGGGATCTTACCTACATGCACATGACATATAATGACTATAGCTGTAGTGTGAGGCTCTCTCATCCTAATCCTGGCCTGAAGAAAATTTTAGGAGCCAGGGGACCAATGCTCCTTAAAATTTACAGTCAACTTTTGAGGTTTTCTCTAGTTCTTGTCAAATGGAGCTGGCTCCTAAAAAACTAAAAAATGCTGAATTCCTTTAATTCCATATTAAATTTTTCCATCCCTGTTCTAATTTAATAGAGGTGTCTAATCACCCAAAACATAAACCTAGGTTTAAAACTTTCCTCATTTAAGAGCCCGTTCACATTAAGCGGTTTGCAAATCGCGCGATTTGCGCAATTTGTCGCGCAAATGCTTGCATTGAGCAAGCTTGAATCGCGGCTAAATCCGCTCCAAAAAGGGTCCTGCTGTAGCGACACACGACCCGCGACAGCAGGACCCTTTGCCCCATTGAGAAGCATTGGAGAGCGATATCGCGCGGTAAATCGCTCAATGTGAACGGGGTCTGAAGGATGTTAAACATGAAAAAATAAGCTTGTTTTATTTTGAGTGATATCAGGAAAATGACATTAACCACGTTTAACAATCTACCAAACAGACTTTAACTTGAAAACGCATCAAAACTACTGCTTTAGGACACTGACCTATGTCAAGAAGGTAGATCTGCCACGTATAATGCTGGAAGCATACCTAGTCAATCCTGGTATTACAGGAAATGTAATGGCATTTACAATCATCATTAAAAAGGTTCAGTTACGGAGCAAGGATATACTTTGCATGGAAAAGAGATTTCCTCTGACAGCACGTCAGAAATGGTGTGCGAGGAAACACCCATTATTAAAGTTATTAGATTTCAAGGATGTGTAACATTCTGTAAATGATTTACCAAATGGGAAATCATTCTGCAGACAAATTGTGAAAGCCCTCTTAATGAACTATAGCTCCCAGCAGCTTCTACGTTTCAAGATAGAAATGAAAGAGCTGGAAAAATAAAAAAAATAGAACAAGGGTAAGAAAAGAATCCTAAAAAACACAAATGGCACCTATTTTGAGCCTTTTCTATTGTCAATGAAAATTCACATTTTGATTTGAGCAGCAGAAAAAAAAATGGTTTACTTAGGTCCCTGGTGTCAACCTGGGCCACATTCGGCCAATTGGCACCCACTGAGTGGCCCTCGCCCCCAGCATGGTTTCTACTAAATACATTTTTTTTTTTATTTCAAACTTTTACTTTTTTTGTGCTGTCCATTCATTTTTTCTCTTTTTTGTGGTGCCTGTAATATTTTAAGCTGCACGAGGCATTTACATGTAAAGGGACTGTAATTTAAATGTTTTATACGTGTAGCTCATCTCTAGTCTCTGGCCATTAACTGTAGTATGTCCGGTTTCTGATATTTTCTGTAGGATTACATACATTGAACATTATGTGCAGCCCTTTGGTGCGGTCAAGGGCTGCACCTGAGGCCCCTTATATCAAGCAAGTCAACAACCATTGAACATGTCTGCACTACAGGGCACTACAAGGACAAGCAATTCTGGCTCTTCACATCCGATTGGCCAGAAGAGGGTGTTGATCAGTCGGTCTTGGGTGAATTTAGATGAATTAGGCTTGCAGCAAGCCCAGGCTCATCACTACGTTACCAGTGCTGGAATGGTGCCAACAAGAATGAAAAGATACCTGCTATCCATGACCAGCCTCTCACGGTTTATCAACAGAACCCTTTTATTAAAGAACCACTCCATTATGGTAAAAGACAGCTATAGCAACAAGCAGAGTTTAGGACATTCCACAAAAATATAGAACGTGGGGAGCTGTGAGGGTGGACAAGCCATTTGTCTTTACTGAGCTTCGCAATGGGCCTGTGGGAAGTAGGGGCGCACTTTTCTTAGAAGAGGGTAGGCTGGCCAACTCACGCTGTTACATAGACCTGGAAATTGCTCACTTTTAAAGCTAGCCATACATGTATAGATTTTTCTTTCCCCCATCCAAACAAAACAGCTTGGATGGAGGAATCTCCATTGCTGGGGACTGCATGCAGGCAGGCAGGCAAATCATGGCAGGTAGGAAGGGAAGGCAGGACTCTTTGGTGGAGTAAAGCAAATATCAAATTCCTTGATGCAGGGCCGTCTTTAACGCAGGGCAAAAGGGGCAGTCGCCCAGGGCCCAATAGCCGCCCTGCCTTGATGGGTGAATGCCAGTCTGGAAGAGTGGTTCCCAGGTCAGGCTGCACTTGCATACAGGCCACACTAGGTAATGCCCACGTGCGATGCTGAAACTCCATGATGAAAACAGAGACAGCAAGCCGGGGAGGAACAATGTGTTGGATGATGCTGGATGTCCTGCAGCCAAAAGATGAGGCGGGCTCTGACTTGTTGCAGCTTTTTATGCACATCGTGAGAAGCTCACAATGTGCAATTAATTCTGGTAAGCAAATTTAGCAGAGCAAAAAAGCCTGTACAACTGTGCAAGCATTTGGGTACGGCTAAAGTTCAGCTTTAGGGAAATTTTCAATGCCTGAAATGTTTGCCATCAGTTAAGTCTCCTATATACATCACTCCATTCAGAACTGTGAAATATCAAGTTGCGTCAAGTTTGCTTGCAGCACTTTATAATCCTTTGTAGTGAACGTTCATGTTTCTTCTGAATAGTTACCCGACCCTCTGATCACATCTGTCTGTCCCCTTATTTACATTTAATAAGACATTTTGTCCTCCTCATCTTTCTGCAAACATTTCTTTTATCTTCACCCATAGATACACATCACCAACAGAAAGGTACAGAAAGCAGAAAACCTGAACTCAACAGACCATGCTACTCCTTTGAGGAAATGTATATTGTAATAAAAACCACACAAAATGTTAGTCATGCTCTTTTAACATTGCACAAACAGGCAATTCAAACTGCTGACGCATGACAGTAACTTGACTGGCAAAAGAACCAAAACTATTACAAACCTGAATGCTGATATTAGGAATTAATTTAACACTAATTTTTATACGGGCTCTAGAATTACACAAAACACAGCTGGGTAATTTGCAATGAAAGGAAACCTTCAGGGACAGAAACATGGAGGCTGACATCCTTTTCTGTAAATGTTAATTGCCTGGCTGTCACAGTGACCGCTTTGGCTTCAATGCTTTAAAGCCTCTGTATTTATTATTTTAATGCTGCATATACAGTAATTATTTTGCATTATTTAATTTATTTGTAGTTCCCAAGTGCTGCAGCAAGGATAAAATATCCTGTGTTGGCAGCACCTTGGAGAGTCAGGCAACAATTCTCACATACAAGCAGTGGCTTGGGTCTCCAGCAGTCTGACATACCCCCCTGCACACTGCTCAAATCAACAGGGTTCTAACTCCCTCAGCAGCACTGGTGATTGGAGCGGTGACCGGAAAGGGAAGATTGTCTGCTGGAGAGGTGGACCTCTGGCTCCCCAAGGTGCTGCCAGCACAGGATATTTTAGCCCTCATTGCAAACCAAAAACACATTGTATTATTATGCAGTCTTAGAACATACACTTTCTTTGAGACTACAGAGTACTACCAACTGGCAACATTACGATTAAGCCTTGCAGTGGGGCTACCCTCACACTGCAAGGGTTTAAAGGAGAACTATGGGATTAAGGCTTTTCCCCATAGTTCTCCTTGGGGTAACGGGAGGACACAAACTAGCGTCCTCCCGTAACCCTAAGCTCAGTATACCGCGAGCTACTGCTCGCGGTATACTGAGACGCCGCAGCTGAAGCGGATCCCAACAATTATGTCTGGATCCGCACAGCTGCGTGAGTGACAGCTGGCTCTGCCTATCTAGAGGCAGAGCCAGCTGTACCCGCCCCCTCCCCTGTCCCATCCGCCAGTCAGCACTGGCTGATCGGAGCGGGGAGGGGGGAATCCAGCCCCTCCCCTGTCACGGCAGAGAGCTGTGACAGGATCGAGAAGTGAGCGAACGCCGGTATGTGTTCGCTCATCTCCCGATCTCCTGAGCCGACCTGTGACAGTCTCATTGTGACAGGTCGGCTAGAACTATGGAGTGAAAAGCACTCACCTCATAGTTCTCCTTTAAGTGCTCGTTTTGGTCTAGGGAGGAGAATAACAAAGCTACACCCACCTAACCCTCCAAGCCAACTTGTTCTTAAGACTGGTCCCTGGATCCTCTCTTCCGCTCCACTGCAGCGGTCTAAGGTCCCTTAAATCATTAGCTCCTATACATAGTGTATAGAATGCCGAGGCACATTTTAATGCTGCAGCGTAGTAGGAGAGAGTCTGGAGGGAGCAGCCGGCTCCGAGGATCGGGTGAGCATAACTTTGTTATTTTATCCAACCAAAATGAGCACTTTACCCTTGCAGTTAACCTTTGCGAGGATCATTTTCCAATTTGATTTGGGTGATGCAGACTGTTCTTTTACATTTCAGTTTTATGTGTTGATAAATAAAAGGATTATTAAAATGTAATCTTCAGGCTACTGTTTTAACAGTAAGTTCATGGAAAACAATCGCATTTATTTTACCAAGAAATATTGAATTGCCCCCGAGCAGCCAAGGAAACTCTGGTCGACCCCTGTCCATTTCTCCAAAATCTTAAAAAACACAGATGTACAGAATTTAAAACCCAAGTTCAGAAGAATTATCACACCCATTATCAAAAACATCCCAAATGCAACCAATTGACAAAGTAAAATCAAAACAAAAGGATGACATTTCCTTAGTACCAATGATTTAACAACCTTACTCACTATATAAAACCACAATTTGCAATTATGTAAAAAAAGTTTGCTTCCTAATAGCTTCCATACGACGGCAAAGGAAGTGGTGTTAAAATCCAATTAAGCATGAAAGGTAGTACAAGCGCTTGGAAAAAGCAGAGTAGGAGAGCACATTGAAGAGCGTTAAATGTCAGGATGCCTAGACCCTTCACCAGGGAGCCTGGAAATTCTTTATTCATCGACTGGTAATGCCAAGTTTTCCCTTTCGTATAGAGACCAAAAGAAATGTTCTTTAGGTCTCTATGACCAGAAGCACGCATAGTCTGAGTTATCATAATACAAATACGAAATAGTAGGGACTTCTACAGGTATTGTTAAAGCCTATCTCTAGATTTTTTTTCTTTAACTTTTGATCCCATCGAGGAAACCTTTTAACTCAGGGTCAGGGCCCTCCTAAGCCTCTTGTCTTGAACTGTATTGCAATTCTAATGTCTTCCTTATATTGTAAAGCGCTGCACAAACTGTTGGTGCTATATAAATCCTGTATAATAACGGAAGAAATTATATGTTACAATGTTACATTGTCGCCCTGATGAAGGAATCCTGTGCGGTCCCGAAATGTCGCTATTTTGTAAATGACAATTGGTCCGATTAAATGGACATCAAAGATATTTACTGAGTGCTGGTGATTTCTGCTTTCCACGGTGCCATCCGTGATTGTCACTGCGAGCACCACTACAAGTACTTGGGCCGGGAGCGCTGTGAGGAGTGCAGAGTGACTTACTAATTTCTTCTAATGTATAATAACTTCTTATCCAAGTGACAAATGTCAGCCTGAACAGGAAGTGAGCTAATCTCCCCAACAAGTAGACAGACAGCATTAAACGCAAGACTGAGGTTCCATTCCTTCCACATTCTAACCAAAACCTAAACAAAAGATAGTTCTTTAATTTAAAATCAAACATATTACTATTACTAAATAGACTCCTCTCTGCAGCAAATGGAGATGTCCCTTTCTGAACTACATCCAAGGCATCATAGAAATATATTTCACCTACAAAAACACTTTAGTGAAGTTGTTAAACTAGAAAAAAATCGTAACTGGGCAAATAAAAAACTGTATCCAAGGCATCACCTATTTTTCCCTTTTTAATATATTTAAAATATTTGCTCTCATTGTTCCGTTCATCCTTCATTGTCTCTTGCCTCTTGTACAGCTATGGGCGCCACCGCTATCCAACCCTGTATATGTTGGACAACATGGCCCTCGACGGATGAGTTGTGGTTCCTCCCACCGGTTGCGACATCACTACAGGACTCAGTACTGTACCAATGGTATTTAAAAGTTCGAAATTAAAAGCTTTAGGAAGCTTTTTATCATCATCCAACCAAATGAGACAACATGGTTACCTTTACAGCAGTGTTCCCAAACTATAGTTCCCATCCAACAACATGTGCCATGTAGTTCCCCAATTCATTCTTTGGTAGGATGTGCTGGTATTGGGGGCAGTGGGAAAGTAATGGCAATTAGTCACAGGGAGGGGCCCATCTTTAAATCTTGATAATACAGAGCGCTGAGAAACCCTGCTTTAGACACTTGATGCCAGAGAAGATAATTTTAATTTATGTTGCTGTGCTTTAAGAGAATTCTTCAGATTCTGCCAACCTGAAAGACATGAAAGTTTAATTGTTCTTTTTTTGGCCACAAACTAGAATGAGGCATATTTTACTATTACAAAGCCAGAGTTCTTCCTCATCATAAATCAGGCCATGAACACATCCATATAACATTCTTTCCATGTTTACAAAGACCCAATGACAACAATGCCCTTACAGAATTCTCTCCGTAGCTATAACTAAGTGTAAATCAGAACTTCTTTTCCAGCAATAAAAACCAAGAAAAATTACAGGCAACCAACCGAAGTGATTAAGACTGGTCAGAGGGAAAAAGTTTTGCAACCTCTTAAAAAGGTTAAAATCGTCAAATCTGTATCCTAAGCACCATCAAGGGAAGGCTGCACAAAAGGGGTTTAAGTGCTTGGTGTTTATATCGGGAAATATTTAGTAATTTAGCAAAACCAACCTAGGTAGGTATAACAGAATTTGGTTGGAGGGTCCTTCTATATGAATGGCCTGTCATGTTATCTAGTTGGTTAATCAACATGGCAGAATGAAAGTATGGCTGCCAATGGACAATCACTTCAAGATTGTATGTTTTCTGCAAAAGGTCAAGTTCCCCGAGACTGGTGTCCTGAAGACAATGTAAATAGCCAAGTTAGATTTTTTTGATCACCGGTGTGGGTTGTCCCTTATTGGAGTAACTCACCGAAAGAATGCAACATACACCACGTAAGAAGCAGATAATGGTACTCATCTATAAAAGATCTTTAAACCAGGGTTGGACAAATAAATATAGAATTCAAGAGCCAGCAGGATAATTTTTAAGAGCCAGCTCTACAGACAATAAGTAGAGAAAACCACAAAAGTTAGGTGCACAATTTTTAAGAGGCATTGGCGACCTGGCTTCTGGTATTTGTCCAGCCTTGCCCTGAAGGATAATTCCACTGTAAATTTGGACAAATGGAATTACCCCCACCAATCTGCCCCCACTGCTCTAACCTGTCAACAATCACTCCTTCATTGCCCTGGCTGCCAGTGTAATATCTGCACCCCATTATCGTGATTGCAGTTCTGTAGTATGTATTTCACATTTCGCCCACAAATGGCGAGCACACGTTGACCAATGAAGCACATCTGACTGCACTGACCAATGAGTGCTTGCCATTTGCGATAATACACCATCAGCTGTGGAGAAGATGGAGCAATTGTTGACGTGCAAGAGCAGTGGGGAGGGGGGCAGATTGGTAGGGGTAATTAAATTTTCTCAAATGGAAAGTGGAATTATCCCTTAGGGCAAGGCTGGACAAATGCCAGGAGCCAAGTCACCAATGACCAGTATGAGCTGGGTGGGGTGAGTAGGCTTTGGGGGTAATTACATTTTTGCAAATTTGCCTGGGAAAGTGGAATCACCCTTTAAAATGTTTTGGTTGGCCTTTAGCAAGAAACAAGCAGCTGTCTCCAGGACTATGGCTTTTTCATCTCCACTGTTGGGGAAGAATGCATGGTAAGCCAATCAAAAGCATTTTGCCCCCTAGGAGCTTCACCCACTCGCAAAAATTACAAACACAATAAGTGTACATTTGGCTTTCCTCTATTTAAGATCCTGCACACAGCACCGTAGCCACACTCTTCCCCAACTTGAAGCCAAGCCGCACAAAATAGAGAATGCATGCTGAGACAAATACCTTACCTAAGCTGTAAGTGGTGTGAACTCCAGTGCCATCTGGGCAACACTTTATATCATTTATGAAATTTTAACCACATATGAAATAAAAGGTTTAAAATGAAATATAGAATTATAACTCTGTCTTGAATTGTGCTAGTAGTAAAAAAAACAAAAAAAACAGTATGGCTACTTTTTCCCAGCTACCCACATGCAAACCATTACTGTTACATCCACACTTTGAAACCTAATTCCACATCTGCTACTCCGAAGCTATTGGAAAAGGGATGAAGGTTTGGACAATGGTGTGCGGAGGCCGTAATCACAAGCATCTGTGATTTGATATCAGTCTGCAGCATATTGCACCCTATGGCTTTCGCCTGCATTTAACAGCTCAAGAAATGAAGCCTTCACTTCCGACATAGTCAAATTAATGTTATTTTTCCAGAAAAGAAAGGAAACAAAGAAGTCATCACATTTCCTTTCTGTACCAAATGACATCCAGAGAGACTGGAAGACATCTCAACATGCTGTATGTTCAAAGCCATTTAACCAGACACACCAGTCAACAATTTAAAGCAGGACTACAGGCAAAACACAACATTTACAGGGTTATTCAGAAAAGGGTGCAGGGTTTGGAGAAGGCAGGAGAAGTGAACATTCTAGGACAACATAGCTGAACTGGAAAGTGAGCTGAATTAGAGAATTGTTATAAATCAGATACGTTGTCCTAGATTGTTCACTTCTCCTGCCTTCTCCAAACTCTTCACCCTTTAGTGAATAACCCTGTTAGTGATGAACATACAGAATAACCCGGTCATTTCTTTCTGTGTTTGGATGCTGCTCAGAAGGAAATATCCTGCTCTGCAGGCTTTTGCAGTACCTATACAGCAGAGCTCAGACTGGAGAAAGAGGGGGTGTAGTAGCACAAGGAGCCAATAAGTGGTGCTGCAGGGGGCAAGGAACTTGCTGATAGGAGGGAAGCAGAGTGAGAGAGAGGAGTTAATTTGTTTTCTACTTACTCTACTGCACAATCAGAGGGTTGGGAGGAGCCATGTGTTACTGAATAGCAGCAGAGAAAAAGCAAGTCTCCCATCCTGCCAGATAAAAAGTTCTCTCTGTCCATAAGGGAGTTGGCAAGACAACAGCCCATTCATTACCTATAGGTACAGATTTTGATGTCTGAAGTCCAATACGGAACTCCGACTTATACTTTGGCATAAGTTGGTATACTCGCTCGCGGTATACTGAGCATAGGGTGACGGAGAACGCTAGTTTGTGTCCTCCCGTTACCCTAAGGAGAACTATGGGGAAAAGACTTAACCCCACAGTTCTCCTTTAAGGGCACACACTGATGCAATGTGCAGTATGTAAAGCGCTATGTAAATTGTCAGCACTATATAAATGCCTGTAATAATATTTTTGCCTGCTAGTGTCCTGCTGGGGAATTTTTGTGCTAGACATACAATAGGAAATCTCTCTATAGGCTATAGCCATACACTGTTGGCCATACACATTTAGAATTTAACAGTAATTGGAGAAAAAAAAAAATCTTCCAGCGGGTCACCCTGCTGGCTTTACAAAAGTAAATTAATTGGCGGAGGAAGGCAGGCCAAACAGTGAATGCAACCAACCAACATTGTGGAGGAATCGCTTACATTTTTTTATGTTTAGCTTCAAAGTTGAACAGAAAAAAAAAATCTACTAGCGTATGACCAGCTTTAGGGAGTTTCTACAGGAACTGGTGACCCCCATGGGAGGATTTTCCCTCACCTTTTGCGCTGATGACAACCCTTAAATATTTGAATTTTCTCTAACTTTCGGTCTCTGATAATAGTTAACAGGACACATAGAGAGTGAATCTCCCCAGCAGAGACATACAGCAATAAAAAAAACTGGACACAAGGTCTAAGGGCTGGTTCACACCACAAACTCTGCATTCCAGTGCGTTCGGCCTCTGAAACACACTGGAACGTAAGCCAGCTGGATACCCGCGTTCAGGGGGCGTGGCGGTGCATTGAAGTCAATGGCACCGCAGCCATGCCCCTCGCCCGCAGTGCGTTCGCCCACACCCGGAACGCAGGCACATTGGTGTTTGCGTTTCGGTCTAATGTGTTCTGCAAAAATAGTTCTTGCGCACGCATTGGAACGCGGAGTTTGTGGTGTGAACCTGCCCTCAGACTTCCCTACGCTATACAAAACAAATAGGTCTTTCATTACAATTTAATGACAATGAAAATCAATTTAGGAATAGCGCCCCTTTAACTTTCCACGGATATCATGAATGGTAAAACCATTCAGCTGTAAACTTGTGTCTTCGCTTTCATTTTTCCAATAAACTACGTCAGCTGTCTTTGTTGTTCTTAATCTGGTCCTTAATCACTTCCATGTATGCTTCAGAACAGATCCTTTATAGAACATGCATCATTACATTACACATAATAAGATACAGCTAGTTCCTTCTTAGGGAAAATGTTCGCTAATAGCAGGAAGTGGATAAGTTGTAGAGTAAGAGATTACCAGTATTGAACTCAGTTAGGCTACAGGAGGTGGAAACGCAGCAATTAAGGCGATCTGTGCAAGCAAGTGCACTATAAAATGGACACAATCCTACACGAAGGAACATGTTTAAGAGGCGTTGGGGTTCCCGTGCTCACGCAAATTCTCCAGATTCAGGTAACTTTGCAAATAAGCTCACCGGTGCTGTATCAAAGATTGTGCCTGGGTTGGAATGTGTAACCGATCACGCACACTTTTTCGGCGGCGGTGAATTCCAACGCTTTCTCAGCTGTTCCAGGGCAGATCGGCATTGCAGATGGTATGTGCAGGAGAACCGATCTGCCCTGGAACAGCTGATCGGTCCTGAACTGTCACTTCTATCCGACTTTGTGGAATGTAAGACTGCACTCACAAAGTTGGATAGAAGTGACCTTTCAGGACCGATCAGCTGTTCCAGGGCAAATCGGTTCTCCTGCACATACGATCTGCGATGCCAATCAGCCCTGGAACAGCTGTGAATAAGCGTTGGAATTCTTCACCTTTTGGCAGTCACCTATTCCACCACCAAAAAAAGTGGGCGTGATTAAGTTAAAATGTGTGACCGACCACGTAACCGGTCACACATTCCACCGTCGAAAAACTTGGCGGGATGAGGTTAAAATGCGTGACCAGGTCCCCAAGGGACCCCCAGAGAAGCTGATAAAGCAGAGATCTCAGGACCGGCAGCAGCGACGACGGCAGGACGGGGGGGGGGGGGAGGATGGGGGGCGCACACCCGCAGCTACTACACAGATTGTCAAGAAATGTATCCTTACAATGCATTTATCTTGCTCTCTTCCCCAAGAGACCAGAACCATATGCACACAGGCATCATCCTGGTGTGGCGTCTACATCTTGGACTGAATTAAAACGATAAAAAACAGTTCCAGTAAGTGATGGCGGGGCAAGGGAAGACAATATGAAGAAAAATATTTCCTCCAGCCTGTGGCAGAATGACTACATCATTGTTCTCCCAGGCTGCCTCTCTCCAACCTACATAAATGAAAGGAGGTCACATGACTGCTGTCCCAAGACTGCTCTCAATGATAAAAATGTATTTTTTTTAGAATTTAGTTTGTTCAGTCAGATGTAGATACAGATACCGGGGGCCCGCTTGTAACTATACTCATAAATGCAGGATATCACGTCATACCACCAGAACACTCAAAAGCATGCACCTTTCAAGTGAAATAGGAAGATTGTGGGGGCAGAGGGGAAGCCAGGGAAAAACAAATTGGACAGAATTGATACGGCTGTCTGATTACACAGGGATTCATCTGCAGGACCCATGTGGGTGGCTATACAGGACAAGCATCTGATCTGAGCATGTGCAAATATTGGGCAAGGATCAAACAGTGCAGGGCTTCCTCAGGGGGCCTTAAGAAGCACTTCAAAAATTTGAAAGCAATTTTTATTATGGAGACATTTTCCCACTAGATGGAAAAGGTTTATGTGGGTGGGCGCCAATCACTCCCCTTCTACGGAAAAGTTTTAACAAATACATCGCAGTTCATGCATCAAACATAGAGGGTCACTATAGGTCTCAGCAGAGCAGCAACAATACCAAGAAATAACGAATGGGTATTAGAAATGTCTCCAACATTAAAAGCTAAATCAAATCTAGAATTCCTTTAAAAAAAAAAAGGAGTCTAACAACCAACAAGCTGGAGAGTTCTAAAAGTAAGTATAGAGGGTTTGCACATATTTTATTTATTATTGTCTGGATTTAAAAAAAAAAAAAAAAAATTTTGTCAAACAGGAAATACTTCATATAATGATTATGTCATCTGCCGTCACATATTTTCCATTCTATTCTTTACAAAGCTCATTAGGTCCATCTAACTTTACACACAACAGTGAGAAAGTGAGAGCAGTCACTCAGATGAAACCATCGCCGGTTTTACTCAGATAAAGCAAGCTGTTGTCTCTTTAGATAACAAAGTGCTCTGGGAGGTTTTTCTAAATCGCACATTAAAACTATTTAGAGAAACAAAGAATGAGTGTATACCAACCGGATTTAGCTAAGCTAATAGGTTAGAACCTTCTATTGCATAATAGGTCTAGGTTCAGCAACATTATGCGCCCCAAAAATGAGGTCAGCTGCTTACCTGAATATGCTGAATTTTCTTCCCTGATGGCACATTGGGCATATTCCAAGATGACAATGCCAGGATTCATCGGGCTCAAATTGTGAAAGAGTGGGTCAAAGAGCATGAGACATCATTTTCACACAGAGATTGGCCACCACAGAGACAGATATTTTTCCAAATTTGCAGTTTTTTTTAATGCTATATAAACACATGGAAATGTACATGTATTGGAGATATATTGTAGGCTTTGTTTTTGTTTGTGCTCTGACAAACGCTTTAAAAGTGCATTTCTACTTTTGGAATCAAAATAGAGGAAAAACCCCACTATATGTTTGTTGCGTTTTCCTATTCACACAGCATGTCTAAAAATAAGTTTATATTTCTTACTTTTTAGATGTCGCTATTTAGCAGGCCTTTGCAAGCTTCTCTCAATTTCAGTAACAAGAAACTTTGACTGTCCTAATAGAAAGGCTGAGGACAGGCTTAACTCCCCTCATTTACATACAATGTCCTCGGGTCTTTAGGACAGCCCTGCACATTTATTTTACAAGTGATAATGAGATTTACCAGCACAGTAAAGACGGGTTAATTATTTAAAACAAAAACTCCCCTCAACCCCCCCAGACAGTGAGAACTAAGCAGGATTTTTCAGTCCAGGAGTTAGCAAAAAGAACATTTGAAAAAAGGTAAGAAACAATTTTTTTTTTTTAAAGTTTGGCCATGTGATTGTGCACATATAAAGTATGTGTTATCCCAATTTGGCTGCAAAAGTGGAAACACACTTTAAGTACCCTGGGAGGAGGTCTATCATCGCACACCCGTATTGTTGATGCAGGAGTAAGAAAGCGTACTGCTAAATACAGTGCAGCACCAATGCAGAGCTGTGAATGACCTAACTACTAAACAAAGGAAGGAGTTGTTTTGCACAGGAAATGCAAATAAGCAAATGAACCGCAAATGTGTGTTTTGGACGATGATGTCAAAGAAATTTCATTCGCAAACAAGAAAGCCTCTTTTCTAGGAATCCATAATGAAATTTCTTCTTATGTCATTATAATAATTGCCTAAAGCAGAAGAATTAGAAAAACAAGCTTGGTAGGTCTAAGGCAGTATCCTTTACGTAAGTGGGTTTTCATTATCAGTCTTTCTGTAAACATCTGACAACCAAAGAAAAAAAATCCATCATAAAACCATACTATGTCTGACAATAAGCATATTGTCATACGGTCAGATACACTATGGCTTTATGGTGGGGTTTTATTAGATTTATCCTAACGGTTCTACATGCACAATAATTAGAAGTGCTGGTAAAGGTTTTGCCCAAACCACGTTGTCTATACAGTACAGATTAGATTACAGTGGGACAAATTGCCAGTTCAGAAGTATAGAACCTTCTATTGTATCCTTCTATCTAACCTTCTACGGTTCAAATGTCATTATGAAACTGATGTTTTTCGAATGTTCAATAGATTTTTGGGTCGAATTGATGATCGAAGGAGCAGGATGGAAACTTCTTGAAATGAACTAAATTGGAATAGTGAATGTGATTTTCATTCACGGAAACTCGATTCATTCCAAAATCGAACGTCAGAATGTAATGAAATTTAAAATGACATTCATGAAGTCTCTTATAACATTATCAAACGTTCTGACGAGGTTTTTTGCACTAACGTTCATACAAAATCCAAACCATGTATTCCCAGCTTTATTCAGAGCTACAGAAAGCACTTGATGTGCATTTATTGGCTCAAAAGGGTGTGTTATGAAACATTAGGTCAGAGGTACCAATAATTATGTCAGCATTTTCATTTCTTTTATTATTTACAAGAATATGTTATATCATTAAACAAAACAAAAAAGTGTCTGCTCTATGGATTTTGAAATCAGATTAATTTTGTCCATTGTAACTAATTTTAATGGCAAACTTGCATCACCCTGCCTGCTCTGCAGATGCCAACATGTACAATTCTGTAGTACAAAACACTGCACCATCTGCATCCCTTTAAATATGCAAGTCTATCCCCGCAGAGAATGCGCTAAACCCAAGGCACCGCTACGGCCACAACATTTCTCTTTTGGGAAAGGATGAAGGGTTAGAATTCCAGTCAGGTTTTTAGTATAACTGGGGTCAGCAGGACAGGATCCGTTGACAAATCTCCACAAAAGGGTTTATATTTAACCGAACTGACAGCATCGTAGAGCCCTAAAAGGGAAAGCACAATACAGTATTCCACATATTTGGAGTTTAGCGTTTACTTTTTTAAATATTCCTACAAATTACACAGATAAGCAAACAAATGATGACCACCCGCTTAAAATTGAGTCCCCCTTTTGCTGCCAAAACAGGCCTGACCCGTCAAGGCATGGACTCCACTAGACCTCTGAAGGTATGCTGTGGTATCTGGCACCAAGCCATTTGAGCTACAGTAGCTCTTCTATTGGATCGGACTACATGGGCCAGTCTTGACTCCCCTCGTGCATCAAATGAGCCATGGCTGCCCAAGATCCTGTCTACGGTTCACCGGTTTTCCTTCCTTGGACCACTTTTGGTAGATCCTGACCACTGCAGACCAGAAACATCCGACAAGAGCTGCAGTTTTGGAGTTCCTCTGACCCAGTTGTCTAGCAACTTGACTCAGATCCTTACGCTTGTCCATTTTTTTTCTGCTCCCAACACTATAAAAAAGTAAGCCAAACTAATAAAAACAAAAATAAACAAATCCAGCTGCCCCGCCTGCTGTATGCTTTTACACCTGTATTTGCGCCTGTGTGCATGAGCCCTTATTTTGTCCCCCCGCCCCCCAATACAGATTTACCATGCCCTTTTCTGCAGATCTTTGAATAATCTTTGCACAGGACTTGGCCATCTTGGTAGAGGGAGGACTTTGTTTCCTCATGTCAGAGCCTCCAGCAAGAAGGTGAGCAGCACTGCAGTGAAATCATCAAATCTCACTCCAAATCTCCTGAGACTATCAGAGGCAGCAGTGCCTTAGATCTCACACTGCTGATATACAGCTATGAGGCTGTAGGTACAGGAGTGCTTAGGCACACCACATAGAACTGCTATTTTTCCAGGAAGAATTCCAGACAAAAAAAAAGGTGCTTCAGGGTGCTGCATTTTTGGGAAACTGCTGTTTCCTATATCACAGCAAACTTTTACTTCTTGAATTCATGTCCACTTTAAAACATTTTTTTTTAAAAAAGAAGTGCAAGAATGTTGATCGTAAAAAATCCATTATTATGTTTTCCACCGACTTTAAAAAGGAAAAAATGCCAACAGAAATATATTCTTAAAAGACTGGAGTGGCGGCTCAATGTAACAATTGTTTTATTTGCTGGAGGCAAAGAAAGAGAAAAAATAAAACCTACAGCCTTCAACTGGTCCACATCACTGTAGACAACTGTCCAGCCCAATTACATCTTGAACTGTGACCTCATTTATTGTCAAATGTTAGCTTCACGATGTATCACTTTTTATTTCATTAATGACAAAAGAAAAAAATGAGCTGGTAATACAGCCAGCTTATCAATGCGTGTTTCCAGCCCTTTCTACAGAATTTGGCTGGTAGAGTGAAAAGTGGATACCTAAACCCAACAAAAATGTTATATATATTGCTTACTAGTTCTTATATGTGATAGCAGCAGTAGATTTGTCTTTTTCAGGCCAAGAACATTTTTAGAAATTATAAAGAATATCTCTTGATCTTGCAAGAAATGCCTTGTCACTTCCTGTGAGTTTAACTGCAAGCAAAAACTATGAGTCTTCTGATCACCCATGAAATGAATGAACAAACGCAGGCATATTTGAAGTCCAGCCTGAGCAACATACATGGGTCCCTCCATACTATGGAAGAGTGAAATGCTACCCAGGGACAAGTGTGGTATTTGCAGGATTGCAAAGTAAAAATAAAAGGGGGGAAAAAAAAGGAAAAGAAAACCAATTCAGCCACCTCATCAAAACGAATGGTAAGGTACAACATATTACATTTTTGTTTTTGGGTTAAAAAAAGGGAAATTCCACGTTCTCACGCGAATTTGGGAAAATGGAATTACCCCCACCAATCCGCCTCATCCCCATTGCTTTGACTGAATGCTCCTTCCCCTCCGTGACTTCCAGTGTACTATCCGTACACAGCAGTTCAGCCCTGCACTCCGTATTTCAAATTCCAATCGCAAATGGTGAGCACTCATTGGTCAACACGGTCACCTGACCATGCTGACAAATGACAAGCGCTTCATAGCAATAAGTGCTTCTCATTGGTCAGTGTGGCCAGAAGCGCTTCTTTGGTCAGCGTGGCTGTGCCGACCAATGAGTGCTTGCCATTTGCTATCGGAATTTGAAATACCGAATGCAGGGCTGTGCTGCTTTATATGGTGTAAGGAATAGTACTCAGACAGTCACAGAGGGGAAGGAGGGCATCGGTCACAAATAAAAGCAGTGTGGGGGGGATTGTAAGGGGGCAGATTGATGCAGGTAATTCCATTTTCCCAAATGCGTCTGGGAAAGTGGAATTACGCTTTAAAGCAAACCTGTACTTTGCCCTTTCAAGAAACAGGTTCATTGAGACATGAAACTGAAATTACCTTCCACACCCATTTATCCACAAGGGCCCCTGCTGTGCAAGTCCTGACCAAGTCAAAGTTTACACAGGGCTATGGAACCGTCCACTGCCCAATGTGACAGCACACCATCCTAGTAATCAAACACAGGCACTGAACACTTCAGTTGAGGGGTCAGGGGACTCACGTGACCCGCTCTACCAGGAATTGACAAGATGTCTAAACCTTTCCAAACAGAAACTTTAGCACTAACTTTTCAATACAGCAACCTTTGTGCACGTGAGAGACAGCAAGAGGCCTGGAGTGGGTATTTTGAGGACTACCCAACCTAAATTAAAAAGAGGCAAATACAAAGGGCATCTAGATCATCAGATTGCCAACACACAGCTAATAAAGCACATAAGAGCTTTGCTTAATTGAAAAGCAGAGCAGGTTTGGCTGTGCTTCATTTATGTATTTCAAAGCATAAAAGGATAAGAATACTTTAAAACAAAGTGCACTTATGCTTTTTATCCTTCACCCCTGTCCCCCTGGCCTCAACGATCCCACTCTCTACCTCTGCAGTTCCATATTTACCAAGATCAGATGGGCAAGGTTCCTCTCAGTGGAGAGCGAGGACGGGATTGTTTAGGTCAGGAGGGGTGGGGGGGTTTAGATAAAATAAGTGCACTTTGTCCAAAGTGCACTTATTCTTTAAGGCTGAACTAGGTTATCTATATCAGCCTTTCTCAGCCAGGGTGACCTTGCACACTGTGGTGCCTCGAAATTTTCTGATGTGAAGGGGGAACTCTGATGTAAAGGGAGGCTTCTAATATTAAAGAGAGCTCCTGATGTGGAAGGGGAGGGGGGCCACTGACGTAAAAGGTAGACTCTGATGTGAAAGGGGGGATTCTGATGTGGAGGGAGCAACCACAATTTGTTGGGTCCCCCTTTAAAATACATTACATTTTAGTCTGGGGTGCCTTGAGATTTTGCATACTTTTTAAGGATGCCGTGACTGAACAAAAGTCAAGAAACGCTGGTCTAGATACATGACATGCACACGACATGTGCATGTAGACTTTGTGTGCTTTGTGCATTTCTTTCAGATATGTGCAGTAATCCAGCAGGAAACTTTGCTCTATGCTGTAGCTTCCTGTAATAAAGACAAGCCACTGCTGCGCTCTCTACTTGTGCCGGGTGACTGGTCTTCTCTCCACACCCTAATTATAATTTTCAATAATTTTTGACCGGAGTGTACCTTTAAATGTTCCCTTTACAGTTCTCAATAGTAAAGCACCTGCTCTGCTTCCCATTGAAGTGTTAAATCTGTCAATTTATTTAGCATGTTCCAGGTTTTTCATGCTTATCCTTGCTTCAGTATTTAGTAGGGATGCACTGATACCGGTTTTTTTCGGTATCGAGTATGAGAGTACCAATATTTAGATTTCTGTATTCGCAGATAGCGAGTAGCGATACTAGTACTTCCGGTAGCATGAAGCCGGCTCCACAGTAAGTCAGGCAGCGTGTCAGTACCCGCTGCCCGGCTTCTTGACTGCTCAGGAAGCCGGCTCCATGCCGATTTGGCTGGGATGCCGCCTTCCAGGCCAATAAGCATGGAGCCGGCTTCCTGGCCAATCTGGAGGCCGGGAGGCGGGTAATGACTCGTGGCCCAGCTTGGCCAGGAAGCTGGCTCCATGTTCCCATGTGGCACTGCTGGTCAGAGGAAAGCTCCCCGACTGGAAGTTCTGGTATCAGGATAAGTATCGGAGCATTTGGGCAAGTGCTCGCCCAAATACTCGGGATCCGCACCGATACTAGTATCAGTACATCCCTAGTATTTACTGAGCCATAACCAGGAACAAGAATATACTTGGGTATCTAGACCAGCGATGTGCACATGCATGTTTCAGGTCAGTGGCTCAGTAAGTAGTAGTGGAAGGATAAGGATGATAGCCATTGAGCATACATCACCGAAAACAAGAAAGCCATGGCAGCTCTGGTATCTCTGTCCTGGTTTCCTTTAGGTTCCTTTTAATCCTAAACTGATTTAAAGCAGCATTTATGTCACTTATCAGCTATGCCTTGGACAGATCTGACAGAACAGCTGTGTAGGCCAGCTGGCATATGCCTCCTATTCAGCTTCTATCCAAAGCAAATATTCTGAGCACACAGCACTTCTACCTCATTAAAAACTGAAGGCATTCCACATCTAGGAGGAAATAAGATTACAGGCCCACTCCTGCTGCCAACACTGGGGTCTACCTATTAAAGGTCAGCATGAATATTTTGTGGTTTTCCATGGGAAGTATTTCCAAATTTTCACCCTAATCCAAGCTTAATCTTTTCCTAATGGAGAAAACCTCAAGGTGGTATACTTTTTTGGGGGGGTTGCCTGAAACTGGTCAAATCTTTTTAACGCACATTTGGGATAACAGGAGGTTCTATAGGTCTCATTTCATCACAAAACACACAAAAAGAAGGGCTTTAGTTCTCAATTTTAGATAGGGAGCAGAGAATGCAAATCATTCCTATATGCCCCTGAGGCCAACTGTGCATTGTGATCCCCTGGTCTGCAACACGTATACAACCTAATATGGAGGATGGATCTACTGAGCTAATATGGAGGATGGATCTACTGGTTCAGTGGAGAAATTTTGGATCCTTTAACACCACCTCAAATAACCTGTTTAGTTATACGTTCTGTCAAATCTTTGTATCCAATTATCCTTTTATGCATTCTATGGACCACAATCCAAGTCAACTTTTCATTACAGTGTAGCTAAAAGTAAAAGAGACAAGGGAATGGTTAAAGTAGATCTAAACTTTAAGTGAATTTACTTCACCTTTGGTTTGTATATTGATAAAGATTAATATTATATGCTTTGCTAATGATTAAATAATATTATCAAGTGCTTATAAGCCAATATTAAGTTTTTATAACTGGGTTGCCTGCTACAATATCTTTGCAGAAGATGTTAGGAGAACAGTCCTTCATATGCATCGAGAGAAGATCTTGTTGTGCAGTCTTGAACAGTCAATTGGTCTTCTAATAACCTGAAATGCCTCGCTGAAGGGTATGTCACGGTTAAGCTGATGTGTTCCATAATAAAACAGAAATGAGTGTTTCTTGTAATTGATGTGTAGCGTGTGCAAATTCTTAGTGACCATATAAGATGTTTAGGAGATCCTACAGGGGTGGACAAAAACTTTGGAATCCTGGAGCCAGCAGGATATTTGTTAGGAGCCAACAACTAGAGTAAACCTCAAAAGTTAGGCACCAGCTGTCATTTTCAAGGAGCTTTGGCTACCTGGATCCTGAAATTTGTCCAGCACTATCCTACATAGCAACGTCCAAGGCTGCCGTTTAAAAGGTTTGTCAATTTCCTTATCAGTATTAAACAATTGCAAAGGCTTTTTTCACAAATTTCAGTTTCAACTTTATTTTTTTTACATCCTTTTGTGAATCTCTGGACTGACTATTTTCTCCAGCCATTCAGCCACTTCCTGTCTACATGCACACACTGCAGTCAGCTGCATGCCAGTGCTGTGAAGTGGATTTCCAATTTTGACAATGGTGCAGTGTGCCAGCATGGCTCCCCCAAGGGAGCATGTGACTATGCAGGAGCACAGTTTGGAGACAAATCAACAAATAGAAGGGCGACTTTCCGGGACACGATTAAAAGGATATTACACTTCTCTACTCTGTAAGAATATCTAAACTCACATGTAATACATAACAGCTTACCAGCCCTTAGATGTAATGACTGCATTCATTTTCTTCTTTTCCCTTTGTTAGTAACACACTTCCAGTCATAGCATGACAACACTCATTTACTGTAACACATCACGACAAGAGAAACAAGATAGGACTACAAAACGCGCCCCTCTCCAATTCTACGTAATAGAGGGGTGTGGTTCTGGAATCCAGGAGCGATAACTGGGAACAGTGTAATTGGGAACAGCGTAATAGATAAGTCAGCATAGGAAGTTATCAGCTCACAAGAATCAAACACCTATAACAAAACACTTTCAAATGGTATACTCAAAAGACCGAAAGGGACCAAATGTAAGGTTTTCGGGTTGGGATAAGCTTTAAAGAAGAACTCGTTTTGGGTATAAAATAAAAGATATACGAACCCGATCCTCCGAGCCGGCCAGCTTTGACAGTGCTCCCTCCAGCCTGCCTCCTCCTATGCTGCAGCACTGGGCTGTCCCTTGGTGTCCTCACGTCCAATACACTGTGTATAAAACATAGATCCTTAGACCACTGCAGTGGAGAGGGAGAGACGCTCCAAGGACCAGTCTAAAATAGCAAGCCGACTCGAAGGATCAGGTGAGTTTATTTTCCTCCCTAGGCCAAAACGAGCACTTAACCCTTGCAGTGCAGGGGTAGCCCCACTGCAAGTGTTAAAAAATGATCTGGAGTTTTCCTTTAATTCTATTTATCTCTATGTGGTCCTAGTGTTTTGCCGTTTCCGTTCAGGGTATAAAATGAGGCTCGGCCGTGAAAATCTTTACTTCTTACACTTTGGCACACAATTCAAATCCCACAAGAGGTAGCAGAGTTTGGATTCACAGCCTTGGCCTTTACAGGGAAAGAACACTGTACACAAATTGCCAAGGTTCCCTTCCACAGTTTAAGTGTTGCTGGTAAGCAATGTGTTTACACAGCTTCAGATAGCTTGCATCAGGGTGATTTAATGGCACAGTTCCAACTCAAAAGAAAGCCAACTTCACCCTATATGTCGGTGCACAGAGAAGAGACGACCCCCACCTCTGCACGACAATGGTAATGGGAATTCCAGCAGTTTCCTGTTTGAAATGCACACACAACATTCCTAGCTTGGAGTTCACAGCCCATTCTAGGACACCGCTAGTATATTTTTGGCTGAGGTTCTGAAACTTTAATATATTTTAATTATTATATTTTATTTTTTTAACTTTACTGTTGGGGGCTCGTGGAAATATCAGGGGTCTAAACAGACTGAGGAGTCCTCAATCTCTTTTTCTGCAACCCCGGCACTGAATGAACAGGAATCCTCTATACTATACAATCTCCACATAAATTGTGGAGATTGTGTACATAGTAGCTCACACTATCATAAATGAACAGGAAGTGATGTAGATCACTTCCTATTCATTCATAACTGGTATATAGTAACTCACACTATGTCCAGTTATTTACATCCAGCAATCATGGAATGTTTGTACTCGCTCTCCATCCTGAATCGGCTGTCACAGGAGGCTGATCCAACGGTGCAGGGAGGAGAGCTCGGTCTTTGACAGCTGACTCCTCTTCCTAACCGCCGGCTTGGCCTTCTTTGACAGCTGAAAGCTGTCTCCACCCCCACACCGCTCTCCTGATCTGTTACAGGAGACTGAGCTGAGCAGGGTGGTAGGAGAGCGCCTCCTGTGACACGCTCACATTGCTCTCCTCCCCCGCCAGTTTCTCTACTCCACACTGGATGCTGCGTCAGACTGGACACAGAGCAGCGCCCAGCGGGGAGGAGAGAAACTATGTATGCGCAATTTGAGCCAAAAGATGGTGCTTTCGGCATTTTTATTTTTTGCATACTTTATTTTTCTTTTCCTCCCCATTCTTCTCACAGTGGCCATTTTTACTGTGGCCTCTCTTCTCCCGACCGCTGCAGTTTCAGCTCTACGAAGCGGGCACTCAGAGGCGGCGGCGATCACGCCTGACAGCGCTCCCTCTCTCTCCTGGCCGCTGTAGCTTCAGAGCGGCTGGGAGGAGAGAGAGTAGGCGATATCAGGTGTGATCAGAGTCGCCTCTCTGAGTGGAGCTGAAGCTGCAGGGAGAAGAGAGATGGAGCGCAGAGCGCTAGTGCCGATGGAACACTACCGCCGCGGCAAGCGTTCACTTCTGTTCTCCCTTCTCGGCCTCTCTGTAGCTGCAGCAGCCGAGAAACAGGAGGACACAGAAGCGTGCGCTCGCCGCGGCGTTAGAGTCCCGGTGGCGCACCCCATCGCTGACATTGCACTCGCATCATCCCACCCCCCCCGCAATTTTCACTCGCCAATTGCGAGGGGGCGAGTGGAAGTTTTGAGGCCTGACAGTGATAAAAAAAAAGGGCATGAATATTACATTTGAATGTCTTCTAGTGGCACAGTTCTCCCTCAATTCTACTCATTGCTCGCCTCTTTCTCATCACAAGGATTGCCAATCTCCCGTATCACATAGCTACAAATAAAATGTAATTCTGCATCACTGTACATAAAAAATATTTGGTGTAAACATTTGGTTTTATTACACAGCCCCATAAAAATCCTCCTTCCTATGGGCCCAGTGATTTATGAATCATACGTAATGACCTGGATGAACCCCAAACTCACAGATCAGAAGTGCTGGATGGCTCACCAGGATGGAGTCACAGACTGAGCATTTGTTTCCATTTAAGCTGTCTTTTGGCTCGTCTTTAATTCCAGTTAGCAAAATCTGCATTTACATTACAGCTACCCGAGTGTCTGCTGCTAGATTTCCAGCATTCTACTCTGGGAATACAGAAGGGCAAAAAGTTACAAATAAAAACATAAAAGGTCATATTAGGTATTGGAGCTCCCTGTAGAAATACAAAAACATAGACACCGTGGGGGGAATTATATAAACTGGAGCAGAAAAAATCTGGAGCAGATTTGCATTGCAGCCAATCAGCTTCCCTCTCTTATTTTCAAATCTTACCTGAGCAAACTAAAGAGATGCTTATTGGTTGCCACGGGCAACTGCACCAGATTCTGCTTGCTCCAGTTTTTATAAATTCCCTCACCGATTACCAAACTATGAAAGAAGCTGGAACAGAGTGGCAAGTAAATGAGGTCATACGTGGGCTGAATGAAAGAATGCTATGGCCCCCTGTCCAGGCTAAAACAGGGGGAATTCTCTCACCAGGCTATTGTATTCTGACAGCAACTGGTATGCGGCTCTCAGAATACCTATACAGTGACTGCAGCTGAGAATTTTCAGACCGTCTCCTTCGACAAAAGTCAATGAAAAAGTCAGCACAGTTCGGACGAAATTTCATCAGTGCATGACCAGCTTAACCCTTCAACTATTTATAGAGAACCGTCCATTAAAACGGAAGGTCTGCTTTTCTGCCTGTAACCTATTGGGGAGATTTTCCTTCACTTCCTGTCCGACAGCCACAACAGGAAGTGAGAGTAAATCCCTTCAAAGAGAGGGAAATCCCTGCTTGACAACCAGGTCACCAAAACGAATGTCCCGATTGGAAGATTACCCAGCAATTCCTGTTCTGGTGAGATTACTTCATGTAAAATAAAAATAAAAAAACACTTGCACTTGCTGATGTTTTGCCAAGAAACGACCGGAATAAATTTCATAATCAATCGCTACTGTTCCCTCAAAATAAAGCCAGAGACAAGGGCTCATCGACACGTTATAGTAGCCATATAATGTGTGCGCTTGTGTGCACTGGACATGCATTCCTAGTTGTTAAAATGCACCACAGTGCTTTTAAAAAAAAAAAAACTTTATTTAAAATTACACCTCATTTAATTCTATGCACTGCGATAAAACGTATACATGCATCATGTTATTTCGATGCACACCAACACAGCAAGTTGGTGTGAACGTGCCCTAAAAAAACCCATGCTTTTTACCTTCCTTTCCATAGGGACTGCATTGGGAAACGCTCCCCAACACAGCCCGACTGGGCTCATGTAAATGAGTCCTTATGCCATGATTACTACACAGAACAATGACAAAATGACAAAATAGGAGGAAATTGGAGTGTCCTTAAACAGGAGTAGACTGCCGTCTCATGGCCGTCTATGTCCTTCAATTAATTAACCAGATTCAATACAAATACTGATTGCCCACAATAATGAAGTGAACAGCATGTACATAGAAATACTTTAAGTGATAATAAAGTTAAAGGGTTTGTAGGCTATTTCAAATGCTGATTAAATCCTTTACAATGGACGCTGCTTAATGTTACTTCAAGCTGGCAATACACTAGTTGAATTCGGTTTGAAAAATGTGTTTTAGTTACATTGATTTTCAAACAATTTTGACCATAGTGACAAAAAAAAAAATGAAAAGCAAACGTCTAACTAATTTGTCAAGTCTCTGGTGGCATCATCCAATGTTCTGATGAGACTTCTCTGTATGAAAGTTCATTTAAAAATCTTCCAGTGCTTCTTGAGTGCCCGGGAAGCCGTCTCCACGCCGTTTGGCTGGCTCAATGCTTTTTGGCTGGGACGGCTTCCGGGCAATCAAGAAGCAGGGTGGCGGGTAATGACACGCCGCCTGGCTTCCTGATAGGCCGGGAAGCCAGCTCCATGCTAGCAGAAATACCGATATCGGTGAGAACCGAAAGCTAAAGACCAGTAACTCATACCTCGATACCAAAAACGGTATCAGTGTGTCCCTATTTAAATGTAAAAGGAGTTTAAATATTTTCTCTCTCCATTAAATATTTGTGTAGTTTACAGGGGATGCACATGCTGGAAATTTCCATGGCTGTCCCCATACAGATTGGCAGGAAAAGTGCAAACATAACACTGGTCAGAGATGTGTCTGTCAGCAGGCAGGATCCCCCTGCTGACAATCTACTAAAACATCACTTCAAAAGGCAGCCATTACTCCAGCTGTAACAGAGAGGGAAGACATGCTGACTGCAAATACTACCATGCTGAGGCATTCTAAAGTGTACCCGTCATGCAGCACTGCACCCTCACCCACCTCCACTACTAACACAACAGCCAGCATATGGGCTTGTATACACAAGTATCATATGAGGGTCCCTAGTATGCACCCCACATCATTTCTATGTGCCAATCATTTCTATTTTTCTACTTCTTATTCACCCCAATGGTTCTCATGGGTGACAGATTATGTTACATGAAGACCCCGAACATTTTCAAGTGCTGGGTGTACTGTACATAGATACCATCTAGAACAAGCATAGGCAACCTTGGCACTCCAACAAGTCCCATCATGCTTCTGTCTCAAAGTCAGGACTGTGGCTGTCAGAATCTTGCAATGGCTCATGGAACTTGTAGTTCCACAACAGCTGGGGTGCTGAGGTAACCCACCCCTGGTCTAGAATCTAATTTTTAAGGGCTGCAACTAACAATTTTCATAATTGATTAGTTGGCCAATTTTTTAATCGTATTTAAAAAAATACCATCTTTTATTTAAAACTAAATACATTGTTACTAATAAAGTTTACTTCAGAATAAAAGTGCATGCACAATTTTTTGCATTCACACTGCAATGCAAGAAAGGCCATTGCGGTACCGTGCGTTCCAGTGCGGGTGATCACACTGCTTGGGGTGCCATTGAAATTAATGGAAGCGCAACGTACCTCCAGCAGCAGAATTTGTCAGGCCGCAGCTGAAAATTACTTTTTCCCCACATTATTTTTATAGGGGTGGGTGGGGGAAAGAGAGCTTTGTTTCTTAAAATGGGGATCAGAGGGGACACATGCTGCTCCCAGTGAGGAGGTGAGAGCTGCAGAGTGGAGGGAGCAGAACCAATGCAGCAGTGGCGGGGGGGGTTTGGGGGAGCTCTCCTCACCGCTGGGCATCAACTGCAGGGGTCTGCGTCTCCACCGAACCCTACTGGGAGCAGCGGGGATTGGAAGGGACACAGCTGATGAAACACCGGCTCCCAGTTTGGGGGAGAGACGCAGGAGATCCAAATCAACTAATGGATAAATGAAAATCATTGAGAACGATTCTCATTATTGATAATGGATTAATTCAATTTGTTGTTTCAGCCCTACTTATTTCACCATCCATGTATAATCAGCCTCGAAGGCGACTAGCAATGTATATTTCCCGTCACATCTACGACTATTCACAGACCGACGTATGCAGGAAAACTGCTAGCAGGTATAATCAATTTCTCAGGAGCACAGCGAGAGTTCTCTGTGCCAGTATGCGGGCTACTAGAAATGCTCTAGCTTCAGATCTCTCCAGATGATTAGAAGTCTATATAGAAAACTACACCCACTGGGAGAGTGGGAAACAGAACCTTTGTAATGTCTATTGCTATATCCCCAGTGGAGAGAAGACCCTTCTTCCACAGGACAAAAGTGAAGTGGAAATTGACCGTATTCATTACACAACACAGAGCTGCACCCTGCTCCTCTCCTATTCTCCGTACATCGAGGGGGTGTAGTTCTGTAGTCGTCAGAGCTAGCTAACAGCAGTTCATTATTCAAGCTTACATACAATTTATTGGCACCACGATTGGTACATTTCTGAATTTAGATGCTAGATAGGCCAAAACCAAATCAAGCTTGTTTACATGAAAAGGCACAAATCTCGCCCTCAGAAAGGAAACGGCAGTCACTGTGTTTGCTTTTGTTTTCCTAACAATCACAAAAACTTTGACATACTGAACAGAGCTGGAGATCACCGCACAGATCACAGCGAGCTCGCTAAAAGGCTTCATCATCAGCAATGTTTATTTACACATAGAGCTAAAGTTCTCCATTGCTGAAGGAGCCTTATGGAAGCTGAAGAGCCCCGGGGATCGGAGAAATGGTCCGCTGTATGCATGTGGTGCCATTTACATAGATGCTGAGTGAGGAGCAGGAACATGCGAAGGTAAGCCGCTCAGATCAGTTCCTTACTATGGCCCCAATCTACAAAACATTTCAGAAAAAGGAGAGGCCTTGTGCAATATAAATCACCCTAAAGGGTGAAATGTGCAGATTGAATTTAAAAAAAAATTCCAAGCTGCAAGTCAGGCAGATAATGGACGTGATCCAGAAAACGCTGCAGCTGTGCAAAAGACAAAGTCCACAAAATATACCCTTAAAGTGAACCTGTCACAAACCTGACCATTCTGAGCATATGATGAAAAACTAATACATAAGCCCACTTTGGCTTCCTATAATATAAAGGACATCCTACTTGACCAATAGCGAGGCTCTGGAGGTGGGGGCGCATGTGTTAGGGCAAGCGGAGCCTTTACAGAAATGGAGGAGATTTGCATAGAACTAAAGCTGACCATACAATTTTGTCAAGTCCTGAAGAGCAGAAATTCCAGTTGTTTGTGGCCATTCCAGCACTAGGTGGCTTGACCAAAGTCAATTATTCAAGAAACTTTTGTTGAAGGAGCTGGGTGTAAAATTGTTGGACGAACAGTGACCGCCGCCAAGCCACCGTCGGGGTACACTGGTGCCAAGCCACAGTCGCGGTGCACCGACAGCTGCAGCACCAGATGTCAGAATACAAGAGCCCTACAGGGAAGACGCCTCCATCCATTCTCTTAAGCTTCAATGTAGGAATCCAATAGATCTTTAGCCTGCATGCTTAACAAAGGAAATCTCTAAGTGTATTTGGAAGTACTAGTTGTACTAGTTGTTTTGGTGTACTCTGTGTACTTTTCCTCATATGCTCAGTCTGAATTTTACAGGTGACAGGTTCACTTTAAAAGTAAATCTGGCAGGACTGCTATTAGCATGCCATGTCATTGAGCGTGATAATGAACAGGTGCTCACCACCTACCGGTAGTACACATACCTGGACAATGGCAGCTTCCATCGAATGACTCCCAGACAGGTACTTGATGACAGATTACCATTAAAGCATTCATATTAGGCCTGTAATGCTTGTGGATTATTGGCAGCTTTGCTGAAGATGAGTTTCCCCCCCGTCCAATCGCTCGCACCCGCTGCACTTAGCTAAAGACAACAGTCAGCAACAAAACACACTCAGCTTTTTTTTCTTGTGGCTTATGACCGATGATGGATTTTGTGGATACAAGACTGACTTAGACATGCAGAAAACATTTGCTGATCATGAAAAGAAAGAGGCAACCATTAATAGGGAAATTCTACTTTTTATGAAAAAAAATACCGTACATAAAAAAATGTGCATTTAATATGTTTTTGCCAGTAAAGCATTGCAATAGTGATCAGTGGACGTGGGTGCAATGCTCTGGCTCCTGCCGGCTCTTCCTCCCGTCCATATCAAGGTACAAACATTCAGTAACATGAAAGAATGGACTACATGTTAGGTGATGTCACCGAACTTGTAATCGTTTAAGAACTACAACTCTCTCTGTTGCAGTGGCTGAGGGGACTTGTTTGTCTGTCAAAAGGATCTGTGAATGGAAAGCGTGGCTGGGTGGTAGAGTCAAGCACAGCCGAGCCGAATTCAAACAGCCTCAGCCTGAAGGGAGAAGAACTCCGCAATTCAGGTAAGTGGGGGGGTGAGGCGGGGGTATTCCATCTGATCATGTTTCACCCAAATTATTGGTGTAACACAAAATATAGTCAGAGAGGTAAACTAAGCCTATAAGCAAAAATTAACCAACCCCACTCCCCCATGTCTCTTCTGCAATAAAACCATCTTATGTGTCTGCTCAAATACTTTTTTAGCATGTGCACAGAGCCATCTTGATTGGCCGCACATGGGCATTAATTTATCCTGGCACCAATGCATGCTGCGAATGTACACCAAGATGGCCAAAGATGTCTGGGCAGAAATGTTATTAGCCTTTGCAGTTGGGCTACCCCCACACTGTAAGGGTTAACTGCTTGCTTTTTTCTAAGGTCTCTTAGACCGGTCCCTAGAGCGTCTTTGCCCCTCTGCTGCAGCAGTCTAGGATTCGTTAGGTCATCACTTCCAATACAGTGTATAGCGGAGGAGGAGAAAGGCTGGAGGGAGCTGCCGGCTCAGAGAATCAGGTGAGTTTAACTTTTTTCTTTAGGCAAAAACGATTGTCCCACTGCAAGGGTTAATGGAAATGTCTTCCCGGAGTTCTTCTTTGATACAAAAATGATACGTTACTGATAGCAATGTGTCTTTCTAATTCAAATGGATTTTAAGGACATGTCCACTTCAATTATTCTTTGTCAACCAGTATTTTTCAGTTCCAAGTGCCTACAGGAAAAAAGCGGGGACATTTAAAGACAAAATGTGACACTTAAAGCTGAACCCTCCACTTAATAGTACTTTGTATATTTCATGCTTCAGTTAACCCTAAGTAGTCAAAGGTCAAAGGTTACTTTGCATGGTTAAGGGTATTGTTTGGTGGAACCCGCCAAGCAAAACACTATGGCTAGAGATGTTAATCTAGACAAAACCCTGTCATGACATGGACCACTTTAATGACAAGTCAAAGAATATTAAACTCACATCGCTCATCTCTGAATGTTTTAATGATCAATACAAACTAAGCAGTGAGATAGAGGGTTCAGATTATCCCATAAGGGCTCTCCAACCCTATCCAGATGGTCTGCTTCATAGCAATGGAGACACTCAGTTGGCCACATAGCAGAATATGAAGACGCAAAGCACAGGCAGGGCCAGCAGCAAGGAAGATTGCTCAGGTAAGCAAGAAGCAGATTCCTGCCCCCCCAAATTCTTACTTACCTGAGCAATCTTTCTTGCCTACTGGCCCTGCCTGTGCTTTGCGTCTTCATATTCTTCTATGGGGCCAACTGAGTGTGTCCATTGCTCCCTTCCCAACAGGCTATGGTATTCTTACTGCGACAGCTGCACTGCTGTCAGAATAAGCATCAGTGACTTCTGCAGCTGATTGACAGCAGTCAGTATTCGGCCGAGACTTTGTGGACTATCTCCTTGGACAAAAATTTGCATGAATAAGAAACGTTTGATAGAGGGGTGCAGGTGCAGAGTCAGAAGGACTCGAAAGTCGGCCAGTGTTTTCTATCACGTGGACCTGCTGCCTTGAAACAGTTAGAAAACCTGAAAGTGTCTCTTCATAGTCAATTTCCACCTTTGTAAGTATAGCGCTCTCCCCGAAGGAGCTGCTGGATGATCGGGTCTTCCATAGCCTGTCTAGGGATTTCTAAAACACATGGCTGCCCCAGAACACTTACCACCTCCCTCCAGTGGTTACCGACAAATTGAAGTCCAGACAACAGCTCTAAGATGATTCTCTTTTATTTCCGAAACTCCAGGGAGAGAGGGAAGAGGGTCAGGCACATCCAGGATGAGGTAGACTCCTTGTACTTGAAATAGAGCATAGTAACTGCTGCCACCACAGACTTGGACCTTTAAGCCGTACCGGCAATCTGTGTGGAGAACTACTGGCCAGCAGTACTGTCAAGGTTCTTGTTCAGGTTCAACATGAGTGGCTGACCACTGGGCCTCCCAGTGTCCAGGCCTAGGCCCCAGGCTTAGGCCTAGCCCATTCTGTCTCTTCAGCAGGAACCTGCCCCCAGGAGGGCCCTGGGGGAGGGAAGAAAGAGTTGCATCAGCCACACTGAGCATTTATCTCCTCTCCCAGCATGCATCACTGCTACTGTCCTACAGTGATTGGCTGGGAGACATAAATGCCCAAAGCAATCCTCATTGGCTGCTCTGCGTGGTACCACACCCATCCACAGGCAGACACAGCTTCACAGATTGCTCTGTACAGTTGAACTGAACATACACTATAGATATATTTTAGCACTCCTATTAGCAGGGCGCTACATAAGTGATTAGCATATTGTGGTAATGAAGAGGTGCAGTGATGATGTATGCATGTGCACACTTTCATGACTCACACTGCAGACGGTCTTCATTTTTTCATAAGTGTTTTATCGGACCTGAAGCCTTAAAAAAAAAAAAAAAATCAAAATTTTCTCCACAGGAAATTCAGTCTGACACCCTATCACCCACTAACACATGATTAGTAAACACCAGCTGAGCCTTTACACACGATACACTGTCCGGAGGGGGGCAAGATGCACATACTTCCCTTGCACAGCACAGAGGCAGACATTTCCATGCGGATATGAAGGGGAAAGCTAACAGAAAATTGTATTTACTGTGTTAATATACATCAACTGTATATGCCTGCTTCATGTACACTCTGCATACACGTTTTGTTTTTTAATACCTCTGAAAAGGTGGAAATGGGCTTTAAGATGTCTACACAGGGGAGGATTTTACAGGAAATTAAATGCATAAAATTTACTGAACGTAGTATTTTGGGTAACTTTTTATGTTTAAAAATAAATGGTCTGTTGACAAAGTCTCTTTAATGAGAAACTGCAGATATATGCTGTTTCAGCCAGTCTGGAGAGTCTCAGTAAAGCAATGGGCCCCATTACCAGTGGTTCTTGATGAGCCATCTCCTCTTTTATTGCTATGCTGAGTCATGCATAGACCAGTACTGTAAGAGGTAAGCCAAACTGCTGCTCTGGTGACTCATTCCCATTTCAGAAGCAGAATTCGCTTTATGGGCCAAAATCATATACACATTGAAGTTTGAAAGTCTAAAAGTTTAAACTGACTTCTATATATACATTTATGTGTATGTGCCCACCAAACACTGAAGTACAGTGCTAAACAGCAATTATGCAAGTAAGGATTCAAAAGGATCATGAGATGGCTTCGGAGAAGCTTTAGACCTCATTCACACTGAGCAATTTGTAGCGCGATTTCAGCTCAGAAATGGCTGAAATATCAGCTCTATGTAGCTCGTCCAATGCATTTCAATGGAGCTGCTCACATCTCACAGCTCGATGTCGCCTGTAGCTTGAACATGACCGGTTTCGTGCGATTTGGCCCAATAGACTTCGATGGTGTAGCTCCTTGTCGCGCTACAGAAGTGTCACTTTTGCACAGAAATATAAGAAGGAACATAAGCAAGAAACAAGAAGAGGAATGTCACATCAAAACCGCTTTTGATTGGTTACAGCCCAACGTAGCAGCTACAAAGTCCCTGCCAAAAGTCGCGCTACGTAGTGAGACAAAATGTGCACAGTAGCTCAATATCACGCTTGAAAAAGCACTTTTTTGGATGTAGCTCAGTGTGAATGGGGTCTCAGGATTCACATGGACATGCACTGCCATTCTGCGTTTAAGGGCATGCAAGTTCGAGTCATCAAGTAGACACGTCGTGTTGAACAAGGAGCAGGCCACACGCTGTATGGCTGTGCGTGTCCATGTGAATGAGGCCTCATATGCAGAACTCCAACCAATCCAGACTTTGCAGAAGTCATGTTGGTGGTATGTTCTCAACATCTAGCACATCCCTTGCCTCATTTCTAATGCAAGGTTTACCCACAGTAAAGATGTGGTTAAATTCGGCAAAAGCAGATTGTAATGGTATAAGGTTATACTTTGGTGCCGCCCTCTCCTCCTGCAGCAAAGACCCCTAAGTGCCTCATGCCTGGTGCAAGGTACCCCACAGCAACCAGATATGATGAGGACTGAGTGCAACCATTCGCAGAAATTCATAGGTGACTTGAAGGGCAGGAAACTAGTTGTATGTTCTGCAGCTTGTGGCCTTTTGCCATTAAACATCATAGCTTAGCTTATTCACAATGCCCTGCTGACAGAATCTGTCACTAGACTGCTCCAGCTCTCCAACATCTGTGGGACTGCAATCAGCTTTTCCTACACGAGGGTCCCCATCAGTCTATGGCCCGTATCTCTAAAATAAAGCTAATTAGATACAACAAGAAAACAAATTACATGTAACCAAATCATTCTAATTTGTGGGTCCACAGAACCCTTCCAAAGGGTAAAAATCAACTTTAATGTTAGCACAAGCGCAGACACTCCACCCAGGATCCTTCTCCTGAGGCTCAGTCATACAATGCAATCATAGCCTCTAGGATTAAGCCCCAGTAGTAAGCCAAACATGACAGAGGGAGGATGAAAAAAGGTGAAAACACGTATTTTAATGTAAATAAAATTATTTATAGCGTGCAGCAGGGGAGATTTTACCCTTTGGAAGTGGTGAGATAGCCCAGAACCCTGCTGAATGGCGTGTAGGATGAATGAACCCCAAAATAACGAGCACCTGGAAGGAAAGATTGCAGAGGTCTTAGGATTGGCTTCATGTTTTGTGAATACTACTGAATCAATTTTGAAATTTCATCGACATGTTAAAGCTTATATTAAATATCTTAGCAACTGGGTTTACCTACATCTTAGAGCTGAACTCCAGCATAAGCAAATATGATCCAAATAGAAAAGCCATGGTTATTCTTACTTTACTTTATTTTATTTTTTCAGATCTGTGTAGCAATCCAGTGTGTAGGAGCTTTAATAGAGACCAGTTACTGCTGCTCCCTCTCCTTGTGCAAGATGACTGGTCTTGTATCCGCCCCCTCCTGTAGTTGTCTGCAGGCAGTCTGTAGTGGGTGGAGCTGCTGGGCCCCTCTGACAGCTCTGGCTATGTACACACAGTGATGATGTCACCGTGACTTTTCCAAGGTAATATTTGGGTTTGCAAACGCATTTGGTGCACGCAAATTGGATGTGTTCCCTTTGCGGCTGTTCAGGAATATATTTATATGAACTCTTCTGTGCCTGGAGTTCAGCTTTAATTATAATTTTTGGCTGGAGCATACCTTTCAATGTTCCCCTTACATTTCTCATTAGCTAGGCACCCTGTCTACTTCCCATTGAAGTATTAAGTGAACCATAACTAGGGAGAATGATATACTTGGTTGTCTCGACAAGTGACATGCACATGCCTGTTTCAGGTCACTGGCTCAGTAAGTAGTAAGGGAAGGATAAGGATGAAAGACTTTGAGCATACATCATCAAACACAAGAAAGCCATGGGAGCTTGCGTATCTCTTTCCTGATAGGTTTCTCACAGGTTAATGTGTGCAACTACTATTAATTTCCCCCATCATTTCCATCACTGTGTGTTCCAGGCACACACTGTGGCAAAAGAGTAAAAATTGTTAACATGACCTCCAAATATTGCTGCAGCATGTACAAGCTTTGTTCAAAATTGGTGACATATTCTGGTAGCAATGGCAGCCTCCATATTTCTTCCTGTGCAGGATACCTTTAAAAGAAGAATTCTGGGTAAAATATAATTAACCCTCACAGTGGGGCTATCCCACCCCACGAGGGTTAAGCGCTCATTTTTGCCTAGGGTCAAAATAAAGTTATGCCCACCTGATCCTCAGAGCCCTTTGGCTGTCAGAGCACTCACTCCTGCCTGTCTCCTCCTCCATAAAAGCAGTGATGGTATATCCTCTTGTCCTGTACACCATGTATAGAACATGACTTGGGGATCGCAGACTGCTGCAATAGAGGGGAAGAGAGGCTCCAGGGACCGGTCTAAGAGCAAGCCGGCTCCTAGGATCTGGCGAGTATAACTTTTAGGCAAAAATGAGAATTTAGACCTTGCAGTCCACTATAAGGATGAGTCATTTTTTTTGCCTGGAGTTCTGCTTTAAACCAATTACATCCTTTCCATGCAGCACTTTGCTAAGCACAAGGAGCCCAAAATATTCTAATTGATTTTACACAGCTCCAGGGGCACCCAATCACAAGGACATTAAATAATCAAATTTGAAAAAGCAAAATCATATTTACTAGCTGCTAAGTGCACAGCTGGACAAGGTCTTTCAGCCTAGGATGAAGCTATAGTCACACTTCTGGTACACGAATAATCGTTGTTTCTCATAGAAACCAATCATATTCCAGCTAGAAAAGAAAAAGAGCAATGGCAGGAAGCTACGATCAGTACTTTTCTGTATGTATATATATAGTTTCATATAGCTGCTGCACAGTAGAACACAAAATAGGGAAATGGTGGCATATGAAGGCTTTCCCTGTGTGCCACTACAAAGGAAACCTTTTTTCCTGCAGCCCAGGACATCAGTTTTCTATTATAGAGTGACATATTCCTGCTGCACTCCATTACTCACCATCCAGAAAACTCTATGACACTTTGCCACTTCGTTTGTATGGGGAAGGGGGTGGAAAGTGAAATGGCCAGATTGTGAAATCAATCTGGATTCAGGTAATTGCAAATGGAAATATTTACTGCAAGCTATATAATGTAGTACAGATGTATGGAAGGACCCTTTAAATCAGGAATAGAATAGCAATAGAGGGACCAGTCCATCCATAACTGAACAGATGAAGAAAGGTGACACCACCTATTGGTTCTGTATGTCTCAGGGACTCCCGTAACAGGATTTCTCTGCTCAAAAGACCAGGCCAAAGAATGTTAAATATACACTATATTACCAAAAGTATTGGGACGCCTGCCTTTACACGCACATGAACTTTAATGGCATCCCAGTCTTAGTCCGTAGGGTTCAATATTGAGTTGGCCCACCCTGTGCAGCTATAACAGCTTCAACTCTTCTGGGAAGGCGTACACAAGGTTTAGCAGTGTGTCTATGGGAATGTTGGACCATTTGGGAGGTCAGGTACTGATGTTGGACGAGAAGGCCGGGCTCGCAGTCTCCGCTCTAATTCATCCCAAAAGTGTTCTGTCAGGTTGAGGTCAGGACTCCGTGCTGGCCAGTCAAGATCCTCCACCCCCAATCTTGCTCATCCATGTCTTTATGGTCCTTGCTTTGTGTACTGGTTTGCAGTCATGTTGGCACAGGAAGGGGCCATCCCCAAACTGTTACCACAAAGTTGGGAGCATGAAATTGTCCAAAATGTCTTGGTATGTTGATGCCCTAAGAGTTCCCTTCACTGGAACTAAGGGGCCAAGCCCAACCCCTGAAAAACAACCCCACCTCATAATCCCCCCCGCCACCAAACTTTACACTTGGCACAATGCAGTTAGGCAAGTACCGTTCGCCTGGCAACCGCCAAACCCAGGCACATCCATCGGATTGCCAGACAGAGAAGCGTGATTCGTCACTCCAGAGAACACATCTCCACTTCTCTAGAGTCCAGTGGCGGCGTGCTTTACACCGCTGCATCCGACGCTTTGCATTGCACTTGGTGATGCAAGTCTTGGATGCAGCTGCTGGGCTATGGAAACCCATTCCATGAAGCTCTCTACGCGCTGTTGTTGTGGCAATCTGAAGGCCACACAAAGTTTGGAGGTCTGTAGCTATTGACTCTGCAGACAGTTGACGACTTCTGCGCACCGTGCGCTTCATCATGTGCTGACCCCGCTCTGTCATTTTATGTGGCCTACCACTTTGTGACGGAGTTGCTGTTGTTCCCAGTTCCTTCCACTTTTTTATAATACCACTAACAGATGACTGTGGAATATTTAGTAGCAAGGAATTTCACAGAACACCTGAAACCAATGATTTGGAGGGTGTCCCAATACTTTTGGCAATATAGTGTAGGTTTACATTCTGTCCTACAGGGGACAAGCCAAAAATAAAACCAGACAAGAGATCCAAACCCTATCCAAGCCTACCCACAACTATAAAAAGAAGATTTGGAGGGCATCCCATTTTACCAGTTGTGATAATACATCAGTAAGGATGCAGCTTAAACCATACAGAAAGCAAACCACAGCTATCATTTTTGCACACATAATGGGCTCTTAGTCAAATCCTAATGCTTTGCGGTGAATGTTGAGTGTACAGAGCGCTGTCACAAATGGTCTCAGCAGCATCAGTAGGACCATTTAGTTCACATGTGCTACAGCAAAGCAAAGGATTCTGGGATGAGTCATCCTGAGATCATCAGTTACCTTGAAGAATGTTAACAAGTACATGATACTTGCTTGGGGGCAACTCTTAGGGTCCGTTCACACTATAGGGCACCCTCCAGCTGTTGTGGAACTACAAGTCCCATGAAGCAATGCAAGACTGATGGCCACAGGCATGATTCCCAGGGGCAGAGGGTTCATGGGATTTGTAGTGTCATCACAGCTATAGGGCCATAGTTGCCCACCTCTGCTCTAATAGGGACTTCATAAAAACGGGAGCAGACAGAATCTGGTGCAGTTGCCATAGTAACCGATTAGCTACTCTCTTCAGTTTATATTAGTTAACCTTTGAAAATGAAAGTGAGAATGTGATTGGTTGACAAGGAACTGCTCCAAATTCGAGTTGCTCCAGTTTTGATGAATTCCCCTGTGTGCAGTGACTCGTGCTGTTCTACACTTGATTGACGCCAGTTACCATCAGGGCATAGAAAACAATTGTTTACCATGTGCTCTGTTCACTCTATAATGCTGCCTTCAGGTGGGTTGTGTTTCATTTGCAAACAAATGCAGACATGCTGCTTTTTCTACAACGCACTGGAGCTCACCTCAAGTCTATTTCGACGCTGCAACATCATTTATTAACATTTCCAGAAAGCAAAAAAAAAAATGAACGCAGCCATGTAAGGCCTGCCACCGCCAGCATATAGGAGGCACCAGTCAATGCGCAAATCGTTTTGATGTGCGGCTACTGCGAACAGGTCGTTAGTGCCGAGATTACAGCACAAAAGGGGCCTGCAGATCAAAAGTTCCATTACCTGAAGAAAAAATATGTGCAATAACCCATGGCAACAAATCAAACCTCAATTAAAGCCCAACTCCAGGGAAATTAAGTTTTCCCTTGCTCGGAGGCTGTACCTCACTTCAAAGGTTATCGATTTGTTTAGTCTGGGCAACAGGAAAAAGCTGAGCCCCACTCACCTGGAAGTCCTCCTCTTTTCCCCCTCTACTTCAGCTGTTGACTGTCCCTTAGGGGTCCTTGCGTACAATGCATTGACATTAACGGTCCTTAAAGTAGCCATAGATTGTATGATTTTCGTTTCTGGCACAAACCCTCGTTTGATTATTATTATACAGGATGTCATGAAGACATCACAATACAATTCAAGACAAGATGGTAAGGGGGGTCCTGCCCGTGAAGGCTTACAAGATTTCTCCATTATGCATAGTCAAATGTTGATTTTGAAAATCATTCGTTAGCCATACTAACTAGGGATGCACCGATACTAGTATTGGGGCCGATACCAAGTATTTGGGCGAGTACTTGTACAAGGTAACGGTAAATGGTGACGAGGGAGCATGGAGCCGGCTTCCCGGCCAATCAGGAAGCTGGGCGGCGTGTAATGACTCACCGCAGGGCTTCCAGATTGGCCAGCTTCTCGAGCAATCTGGAAGCTGCGCACCGAGTCATTACCCACCTCCCAGCTTCCTGATTAGCCTGAAAGCTGGCTCCATTCTCCGTCACCTGGTGGCGAGGGAGCATGGAGACGGCTTCCTGGCTAATCAGGAAGCCAGGCCGCGAGTTATTACACACCACCCGGCTTCCTTACGGATCAGGTAAGGGATCAGGTAAGAAAAATCACTTGTCTCCTGGGCACAAACAAGCAGCGGAATGGCCCCACTGCAAGGGGAAACTTTTCACTTCCCTGGAGTTGGACCTTGAGGCCCCGTTCACACCTTTCCGTTTTGTCGGGCGTTCAACGCTCTATGAACGCTCTACAAAACGTACAACCATGAAAATCCCATTGTTTTCTATGGGTATGGTTCACACCTTTCCGTATTTCCGCCCGTCTGAACGCCCTACAAAACGGCTGACGCCCAAACAAGTACATGTACTTCTTTGGGCCGTTTTGGAGGGCGTTTTCCATTGGGACACAGGCAAGTAGCCTTCGGAATCGCGCGGCGGTCGCGCAATTTTTTTTACCGCGAATCGCGGTAAAAAAACGCGTGACGGTCGCGCGACAGACGTGCATACGTAATACGCCTATGTGTGAACCCAGCCTAAGAAGAACCTGTATTAAGGTGCCCATACACCTGCCGATTATCGTACGATAAACGCGGGTGATCTCGCGATTGTACGATAATTGGCAGGTGTATGGCCAGCATGCGACCGCATCTACTGTACGGTCGCACGACTTTCATCTTCCTAGCACACTGGAAAACCCACCAAAAATCGTACAATTTTCGGTGGGTTGGTAGCGTGCTTGGAAGACGAAAGCCGCAAGCGCACACTGCTCACTCAGCATTGCGTTCATCGACAAGCCCACCCCTCAGCGGGGAGGGCTTGCGATGATCGCAATTACGATCTGCCTGTCCAAGATGGGCAGGTCGTACGAAATTTTAATGACCCTACAACCATCACACAACGAAAGTCGTGCGATGGTTGTAAGGTGTACGGCCAGCTTTAGACAGGATGATGTCAGGGGTCCTTAGAGTGCCAGAGCCCGCGGTAGAAGATCTTGTGAGAACGTCAATTTTGTTTCTTATTAGTCAATACAGAAGAATATTGCATTTGGCACATAAAATAATTATTTTGTAGTAATCGTTAAAGGAAAACTCCATAGATTTTACACATTTTATTAGATATTTGGCAAGTTTAGAAAATCATAGTACTGTAGCTAAAGTCCTTGAACAGCCCTCAGAAGCCAATGGCCCAGTCTGATCGCATCCTGGTATCCATAGTAGCGATCAGGAAGCCGACATTCTCTTCATTACTGCACATGCCCCCCCCAGCACCTCTAGAAAAGAATAGCCTGCCTGTCAGAATGTAGATGAGCAGAGCGGGATTTCCTATGAAAGCACAGCAAAAGGAGGCCATTGTCTACCCCATTGTTACCATGGTTACCAGAACGCTTCCTGGTTGGGGCAGTTTAATCTGCATCTGCTGCTTTTTTTTTAAAGACTTTTTAGACAATGTTATGAGAAGAACTGAGGGGATATATTTTATTTTATTATTAGAAAGTACGCTTAGCATTTAATACCAACAGCAGATAACACTACATAGGGCTCATTCATACAGGCATATTAAAATACTTCCGTACTACACTGTTTTTTTTCCGCCAGAAGCATTAAAAAAAAAATGCATTTTGCTGCATAATTACATCTAAGCGCATTTACATGCATATGGCGTTCAAAAGCATATGTACATAAATGCATTCTATTAGCTAAAATATTCATTTATTCTAGCCACTAGAATGAATTTGTGCCCATGTGTGCCTATTTACGCATGTGTGCACGTAAATGATACTAGTAAGGTCCGGTACAAATGTAGGTTTGGGACATTTCTTCTTAATGCCCCTGAACACCGCTATAAAATAAGGATCCAAATACCACAACGTGAATAGACCAGGGTTGGGCAAATCCCAGGAGCCAGGTTGCCAATGCTCCTTATAAATTACAGCTGGCACCTAACTTTTGAGGTTCCCTCTAGTTGTCATCAATGGAGCTGGTTCCTGGAAAAGTCGGTGAAATGCCTGTGTGTGTGTGTGTGTGTGTGTGTGTATAGAGCAGGGGTGGACAAATTAGTATGGAATTCAGGAGCCAGTCTGACCAATCCAGGAGTCAGCAGGATCTTTTTTAGGAGCCATCTCTATTAACACCTAGAGAAAACCTCAAAAGTTTGGTGCCAGCTGTACTGCGTAAGGAGCATTAGCTACCTGGGTCCTGGGATTTGTCCAGCTCTGGCAAAAAGGTGTAGACTGGTATAGACCAGGGATGTGCGGCAATTTGCCAGCTGTAATTTTTAAGGAGCATTGGCTACCTCAATCAGTTGCAGCAGGGGCATTCCCCGCCATGCATGCCCCAGCTGCAATTGCCTCAACTCATTAGGCCGGGAGGAGGATGAGTCAGTCACAGTTTAGCACAGGCTTGGGCAGCCTGAGTTTGCACCAAGCCTAAATTCCTCCCTGGTCTTTACCTGTCCATGCCTTTATGCCAGGGCTGGATAAATCTCAGGAGCCTGGTAGCCAATGCGCCTTAAAAATTACAGCTGGCAACCCCGCTCACACTTTTGGTCTTTACCACTCGTTGTCTTTATGCCAGGGCTGGACACATCCCAGGAGCCAGATAGCCAATGCTCCTTACACAATTAAAGCTGGCAAACCCACACACATCCTTGGTCTTTACCAGTCTATGCCTTTTTGCTAGGGCTGGACACATCCCAGGAGCCAGGTAGGTAATGATCCTTACAAAATTACAGCTGGTAAGCTCCCGCACATCCCTGGTCTTCACTAATCTTTGCCTTTATGCTAGGGCTGGAAAAATCCCAGGAGCCAGGTAGCCAATGCTCCTTAAACATTTAAGCTGGCACCCAACTTTTGAGGTTCTCTCTAGTGGTCAATGGAGTTGGCTTCTAAATATGATCCTGCTGGCTCCAGAATTGGGTTCGCACCAAGCCCAGCACATCACTAGTGAAGACAGACTCCACCACAGCAAGAAATAATGTACTTTTGAGAAAAATGATGCTGCAAATCCTCATACAAGATATGTGGAAAATATTCATGAAATGTATAATTTTGTTGCATTTAATGTTGCGCACTTAGAGAGTACCAATGCAAGAAAGACTCTCACAGCTAGAGAAAAGAATCCTGAATGCTTTGTGACTTCAGCTGGCCCAGTATTGTGTTGAAGGACATTGCTGTTCTCCCTAGGAAGCTGGGTGGTCTGGGCTGTCTGAAGATACAATCACAGCCCCCTCATATACAAGCCAATGCACTCATCCTCAATGCAATCACAATACACACAAGTGCACAGCTGCAGGCCAATGGCTGATTTCCCTTACCTGAGACTTCAAACATTGTGTGTCAATGATTATTCTTCATGAAGTTACCGATGATGGGAGAAGATAAAACACACTCCTACTTCTGCTGTCATCAAAGGACACATGGAGGGCGCTCTGTTGCCCCTAGTGGACGGAAAGGAAAATACAAGTGCCATAGGAAGACCACTAGTTCAATGTACTTTTAGAACTTTTTTTTTTTTTTCTAAGAAGCTGGAAAGAATGGGATTACTGAACACAGTGCTCAAGAGCTAAATTCACTCAGCAGAACAGACAGCAAATGCAACATAGGGCATCACAGGGGATTCCTGAAAACTGGAGCAAAGGGGAGGAAAAGAGACAAAAGTGGTTTGATCTTGTAAAATAAACATAGTTCCTAATGACAACGTGTCTATTTCAGCTCCAACTTTCATCAATGTAGCCACAGCAACAATAAAACACCATAAAGTTGTATCAGTGACCAACTCATCCGCATGCAACACTTGGGGAAAGGGGACAGTCACGTGACCTGGTACCCCAAGTGCCATTCAAAACCCAGATTAACCCCTTATTCGCTTTGCATGCCATGAAAAGTGATAGAGTCCCCCTCGGAGCTGACCCATTCATGCCCATTGACCGGTGCTAGACCCCCCCTTTCTTTCATGCATGTTACTGTGCATGGGGAGCAGGAGAGGGGATCCGATCCATTCATCAGAATGAGAAAGCCATGAATGAAGCCGCAGCTGGACTCACCGCAGTGATGGCCTCCAGCGATCAGACCGCAGCTCCTCTCCGTCTATTAGCTCCGAGTGATGGCTCCACTATTCCCGTTATGCACGGAGCTCCCTCCCCCAACACTCATTGAACGTGCAGTGAAAGCTCCAGCAGCCTCAGCCGCCGCTCGGCCAGCTTAACCCCGCCCCCGTGACGTCACTCGGCCCGACCCCTCCAGACTCAGACGGTCCCTGGTGGTTTGGGGACAGCGGAGAGCCCGGGGATCCCGGCCAGGACTGCTCCGTGCCTGATCGGGCTGGGGGAGCTTATTATTATTATTATTATTATTATTATATGGTGATACCGGACTCGATGTTCATAGATGATCCAGAGAGCAAAGAAGAACTGTCAGCTGGATCTACAGCTGGGCTCCAGACAGATACAAAATAAACTAATGCAGCTTTGTGATCATTAATACATCATTACATTTATTTCTAAATACAGTGTAAGTACCTGATATTGGCTTCATTATAAGCCTCTTGTGATCATCTGTACAGCAGAGCTCACACCCAAAATCCTGTTGTCCTGCAGTGCTGGTTTTCTACCAACTGATAGGAGGAGAGAGCAGAGTGATGTTGAGATGAGCTCATCTGTCTGCTGGTTCTCATGCTACTGTGCAAGTTGGGGAGGGACAAGACCTGTGGGTGTTATTTAACTGCCCCAGAGGAAAATCAGGTCTCCTCCCTGACTGCTGCGTAAATCTCAGCACTGAGTAGACAGAAATACAAATCCTTTGGAAGTTAAAACAGATCCCTTATATGTTTTCCATCTGTGTATTTAGCTGACTGCCTGGAGTTCAGCTTTAAAAAAATGCTTGAAAGGTTACATACTGTCATTTAAAAGGAACCTTGTAGAGTCACAAAATTGCCTTATCTAGTTATTAATATATTTATATTAGGGTGTACTTTAGCCATAGTTGCTCTTTCCTTATCAGTGCTACACAGGGGTCTATTTATCAATATATTGATAAACATAATATATGTACTATAGCCATAGTTGTTCTTTGTTTAGCAGTGCTTCGTAGGGGGTCTATTTATAAACAATTAACAGAGCAATTTTGTTCTGTGGGAATAGAAGCAAAAACGAACGTTCCTTTATTTTCTTTTTAGGTCGAATGTAATGTAATACTGCATTGTGGCCACTAAGTGGAGTGAAGGAGCAGAGCAAATAAGTATTTACTTCCTATGCTCCTCAGCTCCATCTAGTGGCCATAATGTAATGTAATACTGCACTGTGGCCATTAGGTGGAGTGAAGGAGCAGAGAAAATAAGTATTTACTTCCTATGCTCCTCAGCTCCATCTAGTGGCCATAATGTAATGTAATACTGCACTGTGGCCACTAGGTGGAGTGGAGGCGCAGAGGAAATAAATATTTACTTCCAATGCTCCTCAGCTGCATCTAGTGGCCATAATGTAATACTGCACTGTGGCCACTAGGTGGAGTGAAGGAGCAGAGGAAATAAGTATTTACTTACTATGCTCCTCAGCTCCATCAATGTACTATGCATTGTGGCCACTAGGTGGAGTGGAGGAGCTGAGGAAATATGTATTTACTTCCTATGCTCATCAGCTCCATCTAGTGGCCATAATGCAGTATTACATCACAGTTAACCTGGAAGTATTCTAAGAACGTTAGTTTTTGCCTCTATTCCCAGAGAAAGAACATTCACAGAGATTTGAGGGGCGAATGGCTCTGCAAATTGTTTATAAATAGGCCACATAGTGTTTGTGCTTTACTGCTTCTCACAACACAAGTCATCCGACCCATTGGAAACAATACACTCCTTATGTTGCTAATATTAGTTTGAACAACAGTTGAGATACAAAAGTCCAGGCAAAAGTATTTCTTCAGTTTTGGAGCGACACAGACCAATGTGACTGTGCTTTTACGTACATAATTGAACCGGCCAGTCTCGCCCAAAAACTGAAATGTCAGTTCTGATTGGAATATTTCACAAACATGTTTATTGTGGGAATATGTTTATCTTTGTTTTTTGTGGAAAGTGTGGGAACTTCTGGCACTCTGTATTGTTCCTGCCTGGCGGAGATGGTGAATTTGTAACGGAACCGTGTAGTCCTCGCCAGGACAGAGAATTCCTCTTCAGGTCGTTCTTATAGATGTGGGTGTTTTGAAAGCACATCACGCTGTGGAAATCTGCGGCAGAAGAAATCAGGGACTTAACGCGGCTTCCATTACTTTCCTGTTTTCTTTTTTTACATCCTCACAACGCTCCAGGGATTCCCCCATCCACTTAGCAGCAGCTTAGCAATAAATAAAAGCCGTAAACACACAGGTAGAAACAAGAGAAAACTATCTGCGGGAGACCGTGAGAGCCCGGCATGTCCATTCTAGAACATACTCCTGGTCACCAACATTGTGACTGACATGGAGTCCATACCTGACATCAGAGGCGTAACTAGAACCTTCAGGGCCCCGGTGCAAGAAACTATGAAGGGCCCCCCCCCAACCACCATGGCACTGTGTGGTTAACAGGAAGGCTGCCGAGGTCCCCAGCAAGTGCGGGACCTCAGGCAGCCGCTTCAGTTTAAAAATTTTAGTGCCGGTGTTCTGTCGAGAACGCTGACCCAGTATCTGCACGTACGTAGGCGGGATTATCGAGGAAACAGCCATTTATTTACAAAGTATTTTGTTTAAATCGTTAATTGTGACCGGTAATAATATGCAGCCCATGGCAGTGAATAATGGGTGGAATATTATGAACGGTCACAATTAACGATTTAAAATAAATAAATTGGTCTGTGCCCAAGCGCAGATGCTGAGGTCAGCAAACTCGACTACGTCGGCGTTCTTGACTGAACACCGGTATCTGCGTTTAGTATCGGGGCATTTTCACGAGTATGAGTACTCGTGAAAATGCCCAGTATTGGCAGTGTTGATCCCTACTTAAAAATATAATGCATTGCTATTAGATGCTGCTCCTTGATATATACAAATATTAGCTTCCTGAAGAGTCATCTGCTCCCCTGAGCACTGGCGTTGATATCCTGTTTTAGGCTAGCTCATTTCACTTGCAGGGTCCTATGGAGCCCCCTTGTGTATGCTAGTAGCTGCGTCTCCACAAATGCACAGACACAGTAAGTCAAGACACTCGTTTTTTTCCTGCTCCTCCCTCCTCTGCAGTGGACTATCCAGGGTATGCCCTTGGAACGCTCTGATCAGCGTCCAGCTCCTGGTATAATTGACCTGGATTCACCAAGAAGTTGTAAAGATATGAACAGGTTACCTAACACATGTCAAAGTTGCAAAACTGGGATCAAGTGTTAAGGGTTGTTTTTTTTTTGCTAAGAACTGGGCGGGGAGCTGTGTAAGGGCCATACGCATTTTCCTATTCAGGTCTTACCAACCTGGGATGCTCTGGCTAGTTTCCTGCCCAACTCCTGGTCTCCCAGGTTGCTATGAGGCAAGCTGGGAGATGTAGAGCCATACCCATCCCCGCCCAGCTATTAGCAGCCTCAAACGGTCTGGCAAGCATCCCACCCAGCTCTTTGCAGCCAATTACATAACTGGATGGCAGGAGCTGGACGGGAAGCCAGCCAGAGCCCCCCTCCAGTTGCCAGAAGCTGGGTGAGATGCCATCAAAAACCCCCCCGCCCACTCTTATGGTTGACCCAGCATTGTCACATGGGACCACAGAAGGGGGTTTAAAACCCTGTGTAAGCTTTGACAAGATGGTTTGGAGCTTACACAGGGATTTCTTTCCCTGAGGTTCCAGCGGCTGAACCATGAGCGAGGAAAGTTAAACATGTAGTGCTGGGGGATAGGGTTGAGCTAATGGAACCTTTTACTTTGGTTTCTAATGACACAGTAAAGGTTAAACTTAAACCTGTGCTTTACTACGTTTTTGAGTTTTAGTGGCCTTTACCTTTAAGCTGCAGTAAGGCTGGGGTCCAGATAAGATGCCACATGATCCAAGCAATAGATCTTGTATGCTCGTCTGTAATTTGCTTACATTTGGAACATGGAACCTCATGTTGGCAGACTTCAGGACTGAGACAGCAAATTTGGACAACGCGGCTATGGAGTTTTGGCTCCGCTCTGGATTAAATTACTGAAAGTTGAACTGTATTCCTTATAAAATAAATTGCGTTTAAGGATACACCGATTGAAGACTGACCCACAGTCTATTATTCTCTTTCTCTTCCAGGAACGTTAGCATCTCCTTGACAGAAGCCGATCTTTCCTTGTCCCCAATCGCAAGTATTGCTGTTCTATCATAACGGATTGTGACTATACTAATTTTCCTTTCTGCATGTCTACTATATAGGTTTACCACCTCCAGGATCACTTATTAGCCTAAGATTACGGGATGTTTGTCTACTTTTTTTGATATAGGATAAGCAATATAAAATACAGAAACCTCATTTACATAAAGGAAGAGAGAGGGATATATTTACCTCTGTCAGGGTATAATGTATTGGCATATGTATAGCATATCTAATATATGTATTCATATATATATATGTATAGGATATAGGACAAAATATGTTAGGTTAAGCTGTTCATATTACTTCTATGTAAGATAAAATAACTAAGACACTACCTATATCCTAACCCCTCTCTAGAACGGTATGTGTTCGCTCATCTCCCGATCTACTGAGCCGACCTGTGACAGTCTCATTGTCACATGTCGGCTAGAACTATGAGGTGAGTGAAAAGCACTCACCTCATAGTTCTCTTTTAACCCTGTCACATATTTCCTCTCCCAACAAAATCCCAATCAAGCAATACAACCCTGTATATACCTATACATATACCTTCCCTCCTAACTATCTTCCAATACCTCAGAGGACCTCCCCTTTCTCCCCTTTCCTCCCTTCCCACCCCCACTTCCATTCCATCCGTAAACAATCTTTCGCTCAGGATCCGTCCCTTCCTCTCCTTTTCCTCAACATGTCCTCTTTCCAACCTCCTAATTAGGACACCATGACCGTTATTGATGGAACAACCCGCTGATTGCTCTATAAAACTTCCTCATACTGGTACACCTCTATATGGGGGAAGGAATAAAGGAAAGTAACTAAGCTTCCCTAACGTTATATACCTGGTTGAACAATAAGATATAATTATATGTTTATGCTAAAGTTTAATGTCGCCTTAAACGCTGATATTGCACAGTGAATTTATGGTTTTGTTTTCCGTTTATGTTGATGCCCGGCCCGGTTGCAGATGATGTCGCCTGAGCTTCTTTTACCCCAAATAGGCCTCACACCCTGGGACGAATATTTTTTCTCTCGTCCGTAGGGTGTGTAATAGGGGATTTATTCCCCACTTTAGTGGTCGACAGTTAGCTCGACCTTTCCCCCCCAACCCCCCTTGGTTTTTTTTTGTTTTTGTTTTTCTCTCCTTCTCTTGTCTCTTTCCCTCTCTTTCTTTACCCTCCTTTCCCTTCCTCCCATCTAAATACCTCCTCTACTTCTACTTCTTCCCCCCCTTTCTTCTTTTTATCTACTCTACTCAATCCCCTCCTGTCCCAAACGATATTCACCATCCCCTACTGAATCCATCCTTAATTAGATCACAATGACCTCACTAAATTTTGTATCTCTCAATGTCCAAGGACTCAACGAACCTAGAAAGCGATCTCAACTTCTATACCACATGCATAAGCGAAGGACCCACTACCTCTTGGTATTACCAAGAAGTTTTTCTTAGTAACAATCCGATCAGCAAATCCAAAGGAGTCTCCATATGTTTCCATTCATCTATCCCCTTTATACCATTTGGGGTAGAGAATGACGATGAGGGCAGATATGTCTTTGTTAAGGGCAATCTGTATTCAAAAAAAGTGACTTTTGCTAACATTTACCTTCCTAATCAGCATCAAATACCAGTTCTGCTCTCCATTCTTTATTAACTAGAAGAATTTTCTAAAGGATTGTTGGTCATTGGAGGTGACTTCAATTTTCCTATTGATCCAGCCTTAGACTCTTCTACCGGAAAATCCCATATCCCACTATCTCGTCTGAATAAACTTAAGAAGAAACTACACAGCTCCCAAATAATTGACATCTGGCAAATTCTACATCCCGGTACACGGGACTACACTCACTACTCCCATCCACACCACACACATAGCAGGATAGACTTTTTTAAAATTTCTCATCACCTACTAACATGGCACCCTAAAGCCTCCATTGATTCCCAACTCTGGTCCGACCACTATTCTGTCTCCCTTTGCCTATCTATTCCAGACTCCCCCAAAAGAGCCCCAACCTGGCGCCTTAACGAGTGCCTCTTGTAGGACCCTACCACTGTTACGGCCATACATAAAACAATATCCGACTTTCTTTTTGTACACGCCAATGACACAACTCCTTTACCAACACGTTGGGAGACCCTTAAATGCCTGATTAGAGGCACCCTTATCTCCCACGGCTCCCGACTGAAAAAAGAAAAGTCGATGACTATTACTACACTCCTGCAAGAGATTCACTCATTGGAAACTCGTCATAAATCAACTAATGACCCCCCTCTTGTCCAAATACTAACTCAAAAACGTACACAACTCCGCCTACTTCTCGACCAAGCCGACCTAAAACACAGGGATTCTCTTAGGAGATCCTTTTACGAACACGGCGATAAATGCAGTCGAATGTTAGCCCGGTCGGTTCGGACCAAACGTGCTCGAACATACATTCCAAACATTTTGCAAAAAAACGCTCAGCCCATATCCAGACCTAATTGCAAAGGCCTTTTAATCCTATTATTCTGACTTATACAACCTACAAACTCAAAATTCACCCCCTGCAACCTCCCAAGAATATCCTGACCCATTCCGATATATTCAGTCAACTCCCCTTCACACCATATCCGAAGAAGCAAAAATAAATCTTAGCCGTCCCTTTACTCACGAGGAGGTGATGGAAGCAATTCGGAACCTCAAGCCTGGCAAAAGTCCCGGTCCAGACGGTTACACGGGCTCTTATACAAACACTTCTGTGATCCCCTGACACCTATACTTGAACAGACCTTTAACTCTATCTCTAACAATTGCAAATTTACACCTCAAACCCAAGAAGCACACATCACAGTCATATTAAAAGAAGATAAAGACCCCACATTATGCTCCAGCTACAGACCAATCTCATTGATTAACAACATAGACCTAAAACTTTTCGCCAAACTCCTTGCTAATAGATTAGGGCAATACATCCCACACCTTATACACCGAGATCAAGTAGGCTTCATCCCCTTCTGCGAAGCTAGAGATAATACCCTGAAAACCATGACCATACTTCAATACGCCAGATCCCACAAAATTCCCCTATGCCTACTTTCGGTCGATGCTGAGAAGGCATTTGACCGCCTCAATTGGGACTTCCTTTTCCTCACTCTTGAACAAATTGGCCTTCCACCTCCCTTCATTTCTCACATCAAAGCCCTTTATCACTGTCCCACAGCTAAGGTACGCGTCAATGGTCTGCTCTCTGATCCCATACACATTCACAACGGTACGCGGCAAGGATGCCCCCTTTCACCATTCCTAAACGTCCTTGCAATGGAACACTTAGCAGAGGCCATTAGACTGAACCCCTCAATTCAAGGTATCCCGATAACAAATACCCAACACAAAATGAGCCTATATGCTGATGACTTATTATTATACATCAAGAACCCCAGAATTGCCTTCCCATCCCTTCTAGCAGAATTCCGCAAATTTGGCAGAGTCAGTCACTTTAAAGGTAACCTCCACAAAACAGAAGCCCTCAACATATCCATACCCCCACTTGAAGTCTCATCCCTCCAAAACCAATTCCCATTTCCCTGGCAATCCCAACATATCAAATACTTGTGGATCCTCATCCCCCCCGACCTTGAGGACCTTTATAGACTTAATTACTTACCGTTACTACACAAAACTACTAATAAACTCCGATACTGGAGCTCTCCCAAACACACGTGGTCAGGACGAATGTCCCTCTTCAAAATGGATATTCTCCCCCGCTTTCTATACCTATTTCAAACAGTCCCCATTTCAATACCAACCCCCTTCTTTAACCTCTTGCCGTCCGCCCGTAGTAAAAAAACGGACGGACGGCACTGCAGCATCTGCGGGTTGCCGTCTCCAGACAACCATGACTCCAATGCTAGATAACCCTTCCTTCCCTGCAGGAATAATTTTGTCTTCCTTTCTCTCATGGGCACGTTCAAAACCATCCCCCATCTACTCAGCCCTTTCCTCCACTGTGATTAAACCCCTGACTGACTTACTCCCTATGGGGGGGTGCGCCTCCGGGCTGATGGCTCCAATACCTTCAGGTTTGTAGTTTTTATCGATCATTATCCTCTCAAACAAATCTTCATAGACCACTCACCTCCTTTGAAGCCATCTGCTTGTAACCCACCCCCCCCCTACCCATACCATCTCCCTGCTATACTGCCTACTAATATCGATACAATCTTCCTCACGTCCATATTTTGTAAAAGCCTCGGAAAGTAATCTCACTCAGGATCTCACCAATGAAGAGGTCAGATCCGCGTTTCGCTTCACACATAAAATCTCTCTCTCGCCAGCTCGGTTCAGGAAACGAGCTACAAACTACTGACAAGGTGGTACCGCTCTCCCAGTCTCCTTCAACAAATTTTTCCCGGCTCATCCTCACTATGCTGGAGATGCTCCTCACACACCGGTTCTTTATATCACATCTGGTGGTCCTGTCCACTGATCACGCATTTTTGGGAGAGCATTTTTCAAATCTATCAACAAGTATCTGGCTCTGTCCTCAGCCCCTCTCCCAAAGTTGCTCTTCTATCCATTTTCTCAGGACCCATTTCGCATTTCAAGAAAAATCTTCTCCGTTTTTTTGTCTCTTCAGCTCACTCTCTTATACCTAGACACTGGAACTCAGCCAGAGTTCCCACCACCAGGGAATGGATTGCAGAACTATGTCGCATTATGCACATGGAAATGCTGACGGCTCACATACATGACAGAAACTCACAATGTAATACTACATGGGCACCCTGGCTCCTGTATATGGACTCGGATGACTTCAGATCACTTTAACTCTCCTACATAGCGTGTCGATATTTTAACCTGTCCTGGCTAATGACATTGTCGCCCACCTCAACAGAAAATTATCTAATTATACCTCCCCATACTCTTTCTTTTCCACTTTTCTCTTTCTTTTCCTCCATTTCACCTCCTCTATATCTATCCCTCCATTCAATCTTTTCTCTTCCCTCACCCTTCCCCACCCCTTGCTAAAAAAAAAAGTCGCTATGTAACTTCAGACAAAGTTGTCATTTTCTGCACACAGTCATAACTGAACACTGACATCTACTTTCTGTGACTCTGTATGCTCCAGAAGTCTGCATGATTTACATTTCAACAATGTCTCTCTAATTTCTTTTAGCTGATTACAAAGAAATCAACACAATTCCTGAAGGCAATTCATTGATGTAAGATAAGCAAAGCTAAATCTACCCTGTAATGTAGTTCAGTTGTAGTACGCACTGTAATCTTTAATCAGCTAATTGCTATATGCCCTGATTAAAGAAGCCACGGGTAAATGCAATATTACTTGGAAGGTCTCTGCAGTGCTTAATATCTTCAGTTCTAGCTCCAGGAATGCCTTTTCATGAGGTTTTCTTTTTGCTCACAGAATGGCTTTAATAGCTTTTAAAACAATTGCATAATATATATATAGATCCATATATATATATATATACATATATATATATATAGATCTATATATATATACTGTATATGAAAATACAGCAGTTTTTATGTATAATTTGTAATATTTATGTACATATTTTAATGGGTTCAACCATATATGCCTATTGTATACACAGGCTCTATGTTCTGCTTTGAAGTGCTGCACAATGGCTCTACCTTACTGCTTCTTCTCACAATGCAGGTCCATGAAATCAATGCACTCCCTGTGTGGCTGATATTTTTTCCTCAACATTCTCGAACAAACTTCTCTACAAGTCTTGTCAGAACATTCGGTAATGTCATCAGAGACATAATAGAATGTCATGAGAAATATTTTGTTATTTTAACATTTGATTTAGGAAGAAATTGAGTTTCCTGAACGAAAACAACATTAAAGTGACATTAAAGGATAAAAAATGTTTCCCTCCCCCCTAATTCTAGTGTAAGGACTTACCTTAAATTATGTTTCTTAATCCGATCTTCTTCTTCTTTCCTATCCTTTTCAGCTGTCCCTCCAGCGCTGCTGCGGGTCTTCGATCCAGTGCTGACTCCTCTGTGCTTGCTGTCACTTCCTGTCCCACGGTGACTGCATCCGAGTGCACGCCGCCCATAGACTTACCTTGTGTCTCTCCTCATCTCACGGCCGAAAATCTGAACTGCGCATGCGCCCGCCCCAAGATCCTTTGCGGCCGCCCAAGATTTTTCAGATTTTCCGACAAAAGCGTGCGGGGAAGACGCAGGTAAGTTTAAACCCTTTTTAAAGCGGGTTTTTAATTTTTTCAAAAGTTTTTGCATATATCTACTGCTTGCTAGCTAGGGGAGCGGAACGGAATGAAGGGGGAGATAATGGGGAGATGAAAGAGGACAGTGGTTTTTTTTCTTTCCTTGTCTAAATTTTGTTTAAAAAAAAAAAAAAAATCTAATGTGTTTCTTCTTGGGGGGGCCCTTCATGGATTCTTGCATGGGGCTCTGAGGTCACTAGTTACGCCACTGCACTTACCCCTAGCTTCTGGTCATACCGTCTCTCTCCTCCATGCCTGCTGGCAGGACTATGTTTCCCATCACCACTGGCGAGCACCATCACCAATGCATATGTACAATGCAAAATGTACATTATTTTAGGCAATCTCTGACAACTTATGTTCAAGGAAGCCTATCCTGCCACCACCTGACAATTGAAATTTTAATTTCTCCCTAGCTCTTGTATCACTTGACCTTCCCTTTTAGATTGTAAACCTAGGGTTGTCTGCATGCAGAGTCTAGGAATGCCCACTCTTCCAGACTGACCAATACATGAATAAAGGTATTTTTTATATTTGCATAACTCCTAGCAAGAGTCAGCCCGTTGCTTGAAACTTCTTACCATAGCAAAGTTAAATTTTATTATAGTCTACCCACCACCCATTTTAGTTTCCAATGGCCCATCTTTCTTTTCTTCATTTTTAACTCGCTGCTCATGTATTTCTGCTTAATTATACCACTATGTAATAAAAGCAGCAATCTCTGATGAGGTCAACCTGGACACAATACTGATGCCAAGTGATAACAAACATTACTGAGTTCAGGTACCCAGCAGTGACCTTGCCATCTCTCTGTGAAAGTGCAATTTGACAGTGTGGCCCCTTGCCCTTGTGGGTCTGGAGAATACAGCTTCTGTAATACACCATCAAAGCTCTGACCTATGGGTTACATCTCAAAAGAGTCCAAGTATCTGTTTCAATGGGCTGAATTACATAACAAGATGGTGTGAATGGATCAAGGCAGTCCTGAGGCCTGCTGACAAAAGACATTCGTTAAGTTTAGTGAGGTTTCTGCTTTGCTGATGGAGGACCCTTGTGTTTTCACTGATGGGTCAGAAAAATGGTTGAAGTAGAGCTCCATGGAAACCAGTGACTCTAAATTAAATCTGCTTCCTTTGTCACACACAAGTCATTGTTTCCTCATTCTCCATGATGTGCAACAGTCCATGGCAATGTGTACAACAATGATAGCTTTGCAGGGGCACTTGTGCTGGACAAATGGGCAGAAATGCATCTTTGTTCTCTTGAAACACAAGAAAAGTAATTTGTATGCCATGTATAGCTCCCGTGGGCATTGTGAAATTAATTATCCCATGCCACAGTGCTAATGAAGTGTTTTGTTATCCTGACAAAAGACATAAAAACCACAGTCTTGTTTGGTATTCTGTCTGCCATTAGCAGGATCCATAGCAAAAAAAAGGATCTATACGGTTCTTTTAATCAACAGACAATACACCCGCACACATAAATAGACACAAACACAGTCATGGGGCAGGTGGTGCCTAACTGGATTAATGTTTCATCTGATCCTTCTGCTTTTATCAGGAAATCTTATAGATTAGCTGACTGACTGCATTAGACATGTCAATTGAAAGCAGGCCATGCATCAGAATTATTTACTTCAAACTTTTGTTCAAAATTCTGGAAAATTGCTCATCAGAACATTCAATCTTGCCATCACTGAATAAACTATTTTTGTTCGAAAGCCCTTCAAATTTTGACCAGACCAGCTATTGCAATGGAATCCAATGTATTAAACAAGTTTCTTTGGTGCCTAGCACATCTCGGGCGGCCGCAAATAATCATGGGGCAGGCGCATGCGCAGTACAGATCTTCAGCCGGGAGACGAGGAAGGACACAAGGTAAATCAATGCAGGCAGCCCGGCAGCATGCACCCGAACAGACAACGTGGGACACAGAAGACACAGCAGTCAGCACTGGATCAGAGACCAGCACCAGCGCTGAAGGGACTGCTGAAAATTACAGGAAAGAAGAAGATGATTGGATCAAGAGGCATCATTTAAGGTAAGTCCTTACACTAGCATTGGAGTCCTCAACATCATAAAGACGTTAAACAAAAACACTACACATTTCCTTTAGGGCTAGTTCACACCTGCCACAGTGCGTTCCGGGCCGATTCTGGCCGGAACGCACTGGATCGTATTGCGTCCGGTTCATTTTGTTGAGGGGCGGGAGAGGGTGCGGCGGTGCATTAAAGTGAATGGCACCACAGCCATGCCCTTAGGCCGCGATGCTATCGGCCGCACGGGAACACAAGAGGCATCAATGCCTGCGGTCCGGTCACAAAAAATGCAGCACTATTTTTTATGACCGGACTGGAACACAGGCATTGATGTGCCATATGTGGCTGATCACATTGCAACCAGAGGGCAAGGGATTGCTGATTACTGATTGCTGAGTGATAGGGCTGACTGAGTAGGGGGTGTGTGGGACCTCTGCAATAAGATCACTTATTCCGCAAAGAGAACAAGGGTCCTACTTTGCCGCTGCTGTCAGGGCACAGGCTTTTCTACTCAGGCTGTGGCTGCTTTATAAGGAAAACAAACTTGCAAGATATGAAATACCTTTTTGCTTTGATGCACCCGGAATGTATGTAGCTGATTTATACTGAGAGTTCAATTGGGCTTTAAAGATGACAGAGCCAAGTACACTGTTTAGTGAGTCTCACAATTGTAGAGAGAGACTCCATAATTACAGCAGATAAGCAGCAGGCTATTGCGCTGTGTACCTGCATACCAATAATTTGCAAATTAACAAAAGTGCAAGTAAAAAAAGGGCAAAGTGTCCTACACTTAAAATAATTTCCTAATAAGTCTTCTTATTAGGCTCCTACATATCAGGACCTATTCACACTAGCTCACCCATTTTAGAGGACAGGCTAATGTGTTCTGACAGCTCCAGAGGGTGGACAGTATGATGCGTTGCTTCAGTGCATTGCACTCTTTACTTTTTTTTTCTCTTTTTTAACTTTATTTGGAGTGTACTCTATTCAGGTCCCCGCACAGCAGCGCGGTGTACTGCAGTGTGGTCCAGTGTGCTGCGAAAATCAGTCACCATATATAGCATGAATGGGTCTTTTTAATACATCCAGTTTCACCAAGCAACGTTTGAACTATATCCTTGGGCATCTGTCTTTTTTCTTTTGGTGTGTTTTAAGATCTGTAATCACAGACTCAGAGCAGTGTAAACATTGCTTTGTTTAGATTCATTCTGTTTGCACTTTGTCTACAGTAAGCACAGTCATTAAGAATCCTTCTGAATGTGCATTCTACTTTTTGCAATTGGCTGTCTGGTATCAAATAAGGGACATAGGCAGGAGATATCTAAACTTATACAGGGATTGCCTGCTCCCAGCAAATTGTGATCTGTTTTTGCAGTGATTACATGAACACAGCCGAGTATAGTAATAATAATGTATTACTCCTGACACCAAACGCAGTACATCAAACAGGTAGCTGCAGAGCACCCTGCACTTTTGAACAGTGAAAGATGCTGAATGAAAAGAAAGAAATGCTTACACTGACCTGGGTAAGTTAGTTATGGTAGCTCCCACAGCACAGAGCAAGTTAAAGGCAGAGAGAACAGCTTGTAAAGTTGCTTAGTGTCCCTGGATATATTAACAGCTCTATTATGTTTTATAGGTGAGGTGGGCTCACCTTACCTTCTAAAATGGCCCCAGGTCTATGCGGTGGGAAAAAAAACCTGGAGAGCCCTCTTGAAAATGAAAACTGAAATTAAAATACTAACCACAGTTCTTGTGGTTGAGCTCTGGTCAACTTCCTCCCACCAACCGTGCCTTCCTACAGGCATGTGAAGATGTCCATCTCATTTACTGGCCAGTAGGAGAGCTCAGAGGCAAGAGGAGTTGGACCAGAGTTTATACTTGGAAGCCATCTATATTAACAAACCGCCTGGAGTTTTAGGCATCCTGGAGCACCATTAAGAATCTGAGGGTTCGAGCAGGCATTGGAGGTGCTTACTGTATGGGTATGGACCTTGGGCCACTTTGCCAAGTAAGGTAAAAAGTTAAAACACTTAAAAAGTACAACTATCATTTAAATAAAGAGTACAGTCGGGATAAAAGCTAACTGTAAACGACCATACTGTTCATTTATGTGTTCTTGCTGCTTTTTTACTTTTGATTTTGAGCATCTACCACTGGGCACCATGTATGAAGTCAAATTTACATTCTCCACTGTCATTTTAAAATGATGATTCTATTACTGTAATTTACCTCGGGCACCCCCTTTGGTGGTGGTGTGTGTGTGTTGCTGGTCCAGAAATCTGCCACTCGATTAATGCCCGTGGAATGGAGGAGTGACAGTTAATCCATGACTCAGTGTATGTTGTAACTGGAGTCGTTCTTTACTCCACACATTTCTTTAATAATGCAAGAATTCCTCAAAGCCAAGCTTATTCATTGTGGTTATGCCAGTTATTAGAAATGAAATCAGTGCTACAATAATGACCCCGTATAATAGGAGTGTTTGCACTGTGTCTGGAGTTGTGAAATGCTGATATTGCCGGGAAGTGCATGCTTCTGCCCAGAATCCCTGGCTAGCCTAGCACATGAAAGAAATAGCTTGGTGCTCTGCTAGTGGGAATGGAGGGACTGTCTTATTTAAAATGAGCACGGTGTCCTCTATTTCTACCATCGAGGAATCATAGAGGTATTTCGTAATAGGACTACGCTCCTAAGATAAACAAGGTGAAACCCGGAGAATCTGCAGTATGTCAAGGATCACCAGAAGACATCATGGAACAGTATTAAGTATCTGCTGGAACAATCAGTGAGAAATGATAGGATTAAGGGGCAATATTTCATGTCAAACTATGTAAGTGATCCCCTTTTGTTGTGGCTCAGGCCCTGAACATATAAATAGATGAAAGTGGATGCCAGTCTCCACTGTGCGAGATGCAGCAATACCAGATCCTTTTGCAGACACTCCTTGGCTGGTGAGAGCATCTTCATGGATGAGTCAGATTTAGCTACAGGCAGTAATTGATATTTGTGTTCTTTCTAAAGTGATGTCCCTCCCAACATCTTTGTACCAAAAATCTTGACCCTGTCTTCAGACCATTAATTTCGTCAAAAATCTTCCTATAAGGTTAAATATGCATTTAACATATTTTATCCATGTTATTTACTTGTAAAAGCCACGCTTGGTGGACATCCAAAAGCTTTGAGACGGCTGCTGAGTGCCTCCATCTTTAATGTGATGTTAGCAGCCTGAGCAGACTCAAGTGACTCTATATTATTCTCTTATGCTCCTCCCCCAGCTGCCTCATAAAAAAATATGTATGAAGGGGAAGGGCGGGATGGAGGAGATGGGCCAGCACAGAGAGTGCCAGAAGAGGAGAGGTCTATGATGTGCAAGGAAAAAGGGGCCTGTGCTAGGGAACTGACTCCTTGGAGTAGTAAAATGTTCTAACAAGTTCAAAGACACAGTGAATAAAAAAAAAACATTTATGGAATGGAGAAACACTTTTTGTAATTATTTCAATTATATCAAAAAAGAAAATGCTCCTACTCTGAATAGAAAATATTCAATAAAGTAAATTAACATATACACTATATTGCCAAAAGTATTGGGACACCCCTCCAAATCATTGGATTCAGGTGTTCCAATCACCTGCTGTAAACAAAGCTAGCAGGGTCTTGTCATCGAGGATATTGTAATTGGAGAGTCATTGGGTAATAGTGATCACAATGTGATTACTTTTAATATTGAACACAGAAAAGGGAAGTGTACTGGAAGGACTAGAACCCTAAACTTCAGAAGGGCCAACTTTGAGAAGCTGCGCAACCTAGTGGGGGAAATAAAATGGGAAAACTTATTTCAAAACCTAAACACAGACCAGATGTGGGATTGTTTTAAAAACACAGTACATACTGCTACTTCAAAGTGTATACCTTTAGGGAGCAAAAATAAAAGATCAAAGACTAAACCAATATGGTTTAAAGTGTAAAACGACAGAGCGGGGCCAGCGCATGCTGAAGAGCACAGTGCGCAGAAGTCGCCAACTGTCTGCAGAATCAATAGCTACAGATACCAAACTATGTGTGGCCTTCAGATTGGCACAACAACAGTGCATAGAGGAATGGGTTTCCATGGCTGGAATGGGTTTCCATAGCCGGAATAGGCATGGAATGGGTTTCCATGGCCGAGCAGCTGCATCCAAGCCTTACATCACCAAGTGCAATGCAAAGCGTGGGATGCAGTGGTGTACAGCACTCCGCCACTGGGCTCTAGAGAAGTGGAGACGTGTTCTCTGGAGTGACGAATCAAGCTTCTCTGTCTGGCAATCCGATGGACGTGTCTGGGTTTGGAGGTTGCCAGGAGAACGGTACTTGCCTGTCTGCATTGTGCCAAGTGTAAAGTTTGGTGGAGGGGGGATTATGGTGTGGGGTTTGCTTTTCAGGGGTTGGGCTTGGCCCTTTAGTTCCAGTGAAGGAAACTCTTAAGGCATCAGCATACCAAGACATTTTGGACAATTTCATGCTCCCAACTTTGTGGTTACAGTTTGGGGATGGCCCCTTACTGTTCCAACATGACTGCGCACCAGTGCACAAAGCAAGGTCCATAAAGACATGGATGAGCGAGTTTGGGGTGGAGGAACTTGACTGGCCTGCACAGAGTCCTGACTTCAACCCGATAGAACTCCTTTGGGATGAATTCGAGCGGAGACTGTGAGCCAGGCCTTCTCGTCCAATATCACTACCTGACCTCACAAATGCGCTTCTGGAAGAATGATCAAACATTCCCATAGACGCACTCCTAAACCTTGTGGACGCCTTCCCAGAAGAGTTGAAGCTGTTATAGCTGCAAAGGGTGGGCCAACTCAATATTGAACCCTACAGACTAAGACTGGATGTCATTAAAGTTCCTGTGTGTGTAAAGGCAGGCGTCCCAATACTTTTAGCAATGTAGTGTAGTCAAATATATAAACAATTGATATAATTAGAACACATCCTAGAAATACAAAATGTAACAATATGTGCAACACTAAATAGAATGGATAATAATTCCAAAAAGCGAAAGACAGTTAAGAAGGGTGACAAATATGGGCTAGAAAAAAACAGAGTAAAACAAACAGAAAAAAACCTAACATAGTGAGGCAAGAGCTGCAACAACCTCTACTTTGTGTTAGTGGCTTGGGGTGTGTGGATGGTTTGGACCAATGGCAAAGCACCATTGGTCCAAGCTGTTTAATAAAAAAAAAGAAAGAAAACAAAACATCAATCTCGATGCATAGCAATTGAGGGACAGGGAGGCTCCTCCCTGTCTCCTCTCTTCTCCCTCCCTCCTCCACACATAGCTCGGTGACCCGGTTGGGGGCAGGGCAACGACATGCTGGGGGCAGGGCTGGGGTGGGCAGGGGGAATGCCTCACCTAGCACCAAACGCACTGCACGTCACTGGTGATCAGTAGATTCTGCTTGGTACGAGATCTGTTAAGGAGGACTCACCTGCAGCAGATTTATCTTGGCAGCAGCAGTCTTTTGCAATATGGTATTCTATTTGGCACTCAATTGGGTGCTGAACTAGGGGTCAGTACTAGTTGGTGCATTCTGCTGCTACATCTCCTTTCTTTATTACTGCCCTCTGCATATTTGCTAATATACTGTTTTGAATTGACCTAAATACTGCCCCTGCTTATGCTGACCTCACTTTTACTCTGCCTGCCTCTACCTTATCTATGTTTTACATTTTGGCTTTGGTGCTCAAAGGCCATTAGCCTTGCCAGCAATTCTTGGCAAAACATTGGACTATATTCCTATCTCTTCTCTTGGTACTTTTCTCAGTCATCAGCCCTTTACCATCTGAATGCCTGAGTGTCCGCAGAGTAGAAAAACTTGTCCCCTGTCAGCAGCTGCAGAGTGGGGCCCTTGTTCTGTGTGTGGAAGCAGTGATCTCTCTGCAGAGGTTCAACATGCTCCTTGCTGAGTCAGACCTATAGCTCTGTAATCAGCGATGCTCATGTTCCCTAGTGATTGGAGAGTCCTGGCACAGATTCAGTAGGGAACGTGTTGTCTCTATAATGCGATCACTGCTGTGACACCACAGACAACTGAAATATCAGTTTAGAAGATTTTGTATTTTTTGTTTGAACTCGATAGACATGTTTCTTTTATCTTCCAGACTTACTATGTAACAATGTGTAGATTAGGGACAACAATAAACTGAAGTGGCTTCTAATGAACACATCTGGGTCATAAAGTGAAACATATTCATCTGCTAAGCTCAGGATTTGACAAGGCATGGGACTCTTAGTACATGTCACAAGTACTTTTGTGGTTTCTTGAGCATGCCATCTTCTGCTTCTTGTATATCTGGCAAGAACAAAAATAATATTTTTGTACAAATTACCATCACGTGTTTTCCTGAGCTCTGCTTCCTGAGGTTATCCTGAGCGGCAGACAATGCAAATGATTAAAAGGCAATCACACTTTAAAAGCAAAGTGCAAATTGATTTCCTTTCCGATCATGATGGCAGGTCACCACCGAGCTACTGATTTGACCCTTCTTTTAAAATAGCAGATCATTATCATAGTGACAGTCTGCTTGTGGAGCAAACGTAGTCAACTAGAAGATTCAAAAAGAAATTGAAAAATATTTAAAAAACTATTTCAAGAGTTCCTCTGTGGTAAAAAGTAGGGATGCACCAATACCATTATTTCCAGACCAAGTACGAGTACCGACACTTTTCCTCAAGTACTCGCCAATACCAATTACCAATACCTTTTTTGTGTGTCATGTGACGTTTTTCAAAGACAATACAATCTAATGATTTTAGGACAGTGGTGGGACACCAGGGCCCGGACGCAGCTGCAACTGCTGTGGCCCTGGTAGTTCTGCCACTGACTCCAAGCTGCAGAGGCACTACAAATCCCAGCAATACATTATATAGCAATGCAGAATACCACCCGCTATAGAGGAGTACAAATCTCAGCAATACATTATACAGCAATGCAGAATACCATCAGCTATAGAGGACTACAAATCCCAGCAATACATTATATAGCAATGCAGTATACCATCAGATATAGAGGACTACAAATCCCAGCAATACATTATATAGCAATGCAGAATACCACCAGCAATAGATAAGTACAAATCTCAGGAACACACTATACAGCAATGTAGTATACCAATCAGCTATAGAGGACTACAAATCTCAGCAATGCATTATATGGCAATGCAGAATACCACCAGCTATAGAGAAGTACAAATCTCAGCAATACATTATACAGCAATGCAGTAAACTAATCAGCTATAGAAGAGTACAAATCTCAGCAATACATTATACAGCAATGCAGAATACCATCAGCTATAGAGGACTACAAATCCCAGTACTACATTTTACATCTATGCAGAATAATACCATCAACTATAGAGGACTACAATTCCCAGGAAAAGTAATTATGAAATAAAAACTATTCTGGGTTTAACCAGTTATTTTTGGCATATAAATTCTTAACAATCTGCATAACTGGGGACATGGTAGGGGTGTTTCCATTTCCTAATTGTGTTGGAAGGTGTCCCTGTTTCTCATCTCAGAGTGTTGGGAGGTATTGGTTGGTATATATCATCTTTCTGGCAGTGGACAGCTGTACTAACAAATTACAAGTCTGCGCCTCAGTACCAGCTAGAATTTGGTGGTAAGAAAATAATCAATGATTTCATATAGGGAGGTTGTTAATGACCAGTAGAAATAAAGCATACATTCACTTGAAATGATGAAAATTGATGAGAAAGAGAAACACTACTAAAAATAGGGTAAGTTATCTTTAGAATGAATGTTAGCACTCATTAGGCAGGATGAGCTAATCATCACACTTACATCTAGAAGCAGTTTAATTTGATTATGCTGCAAAAATACTCCAATGGAACTCATGTTGATGATGTTAATTGCGACTACTAGATACTGCAGGCATCAATTGAGAGGTCATGTGACTGGGCTCTCCACCTGTCTCTGTGTCAATTGTTAGTAGTTCAAGACACGCTCCTACACTACAGCCCACACAGCCGCTCTCAGCCTGGCCTGCATTTCTGGGCAATTGAGGCAACGTCCCCTCTGCTTCTACTGGCCAGCAGTTGTGCTCCACCCACATAATGTCTTCGTTGTTACCATGCCCGGATTTCCTCTCTCTGCTGCCCCAAGGCCAGGTTCCTTATTGCGCTCCCCTCCCTTCCAACACCCCCCCAATGGAGAATGGCAACCAGATGGCGGGGATGGCAGGGTTGGTATTTATTTTATTCTTTTTTTATCAATTTAAATTTTTTTATTTTAATTTTTTAATTATTTTTCACTTAATTTTATTGCTATTACACAGGAGCTCCTGTGTGATAGCATTTAGAGGTGGCAGGTTCTCTTTATTGAACCTGTCACTTCCAATACAGGAGTAGCACAGCACTGTGCTGGCTCTCCTGTGACAGCTGAGATGGGAAGGCTGTGAGTGCTGCTCTCCCATCTCAGTATTCACACAAAGCAGAGTGGAGAGCGGTCTGCTCCCCGCTCTCCATCCTGAAGAGAGGATCCCCATCTCCAGAGAGAGGCGGCCGGCAGAGAGAGAGAGGTAGCCGGCGGAGAGGGGGTTGGTGGTGGGTCTCAGGGTTCCACCCTGACTTTACTGATTTGCAACATTCTGGCCTGGCTGCCATTTTACTCACCTGTTTCCTTCTTTGCCTGAGAAGACTCTGGAACGTTGCTCACTACTCCCAGGCTCCCTCTTGGCCAGACAGGAGAGCAACATCTGAGAGAGTCAGATGGGAGTTTCCTGTCTCTGAGTGATGATGTCCCCCCACTCACCATATATAAACCGCTTAGTCCAGTCTGACCTTGCCCTTGTGTGGTCTTCCTGCTAGTGCATTCCTGCTGCTCTGAGTATCCTGATTCTGTGTATGGCCCGATCCTGGCTGACATTCTCCTCTGGCTTGTTCCTGATGACTCTGATCTCTGTGTTTCTGATCTGGCTTGGATGACTACCCACTCCGGCTCCTGACTCTGGCTTGTTCCGGTTTATGATTCTGCTTGCTCCTGTGGACACTGTTCTTAATAAATATTTTAACTAGCACCTTTCGCTTGTCTAGTTTTAATTGTGCTCTGACAGGGGGGACCTGCAGGCTGCATACAAGTGATCTCGATGACATCACCAAGATCACTTGTAAAAAATGATCGACGGCTTCCCACATTCTATATTTAGCTCTGCTTACCCAAAGCAGGGCTAAATGTAGAAAAAAACTACCTGCCTAGCGCCCAGGACTGCATGTCATAGGCGTCGGGAGATAGGAATTCCCCACCCCTGCCGCCCCGAGGCTGGGCCTCGGTGGCATTGTGGAAAATCCGTCCCTGGTTGTAAGGCAGCAGCTTGATGAGCTTGATGAGATCTGTATCATTGGTTGCAGTGCTATGGCGCTTTATTTAAGCATCGCAGGCCCAGAGCTCTGGACTTGTGATAGATTCCTGCTACCAGCTCCTGGACCCTTTGTCTTCCTAGCCTGTCTTCTTGGATTCCGTGCTTTGGACCATGACCTTGCTACAGACTGTCTCTGGAATAGACTTTGCTAGACGCCTGCCCTGACTTTGGAATTGTCTCTGGAATATGTTTTGTTATCTGCCTGTTCTGAGCTTGGAACTGTCTCTGGATTATGCTTTGCCTGCTGCCTGTCCTGACCTTGGAACTGTCTCTGGAATACGCATTGCCTGCTGCCTGCCCTTACCTTGGAACTGTCTCTGGAATATGCTTTGCTTGCTGCCTGACCCTTTGGACTCTGGATCACGCTATCATCTGCCACTTGCTCCAGCCTCCACCAGCCTTAAGACTCCACTATGTAGTAGAACTTATAAGTCGTATAGCTGTCACAAAGAAATTAATGGGCCCTGGTTCTTTAATGTGAAAGCAAAGCCTGGGCCAACCAAAGCAAAGGCTTTAGAATATCCAGAGAGCAATAAAGGTTTTACATGTGGGAGTTTTATGGGCATTTATTCTGCATTCTCATTGACTTGCATTTTCAGCGCCTATGCAGTGGGCAATTTTTATCAACACCAAGCAATGCTGACGCTCTAGTTTACACAAATTGATGCTTACATTATAAATATTGACAGAAAGAAATGATGCCTATATGTATAAGCCCTCAGGGCTCATTCAGGTTGGCTTGAGACTCCTCTGCCTTCTGAGAAGTGTTCCAGAGTGGAACGCTTTTCAGAGGACAGTGGAGTAGCGCTGCCCGGCGTTCAGGAGACGATACTGCTGCCTCCTGAATGCAGTTTGTTTTAAAATCCCAATGGGATTTTGTATTAAAGTACCATGCTGAAACCGCATACCCACACGCGGTCCCTTTCATTTCAATTGTCACGTTTGACAAGCGGCACTGTCTGTCAAATGTGACATTCTGTATATTTTTTTGCTGTAACGTGAAGCACCGCGCCCATGTCAATATATATAGCACCGTGTGGGCGCAGTGCTGACACATCAACCGTGCTGTTTTACCGCCCCTTCACCACCTATGTGAACGAGACCTACCTTAGAGTACCACAATGACACTGTTTTCTATAAAGCAGCTTTAGGATAGTGGGCCTCTATATTTCTCAAAAATTATTTTAATTCATTATCTCATTATTGCGCTGTGTATTTTTTTGTGCATAATGATTCATCTGCAGGTTTTTGTTTTGCAGATTACAAGTTAGGCCAGGTTCACGGCTGCGCAATGCGTGGATTGCCGTGCAGTCACGGAGTCGCCCACCACCGCCAATTGTGCTGGCAGTGGCATTATTTTCTAATGGCACCCAAGTTGCCATTATTTTCTAATGGCACCCAGGTTCCCGCCGCAATTCCACCTATGCAATCAAATACGATCGCGGCTAAAAAAGCCGTGCGTCGTGTATCGCAAATAAGGTACTTGTACATTGATTTCAATGTATCCCCATTGAAATCAATGGGACCGCACGGCAACTACTGTGTGCAACTGCACACAATCGTGTGGCCCCGGGACGCGCGTCCCGGATAGCCCAGGTCTGCATCAGCCCTGAATATAATTGTTTTGGCAGCTTTTTGCAGAAAACAGCACATGTGTTTGTTGTTAGAAGAGCAGTTAGATGGAATTTACCTTTCGCAAGTCTTAATATCATTTTCTCTGCTTGTGGCTTGTGAATTTTACTCCAAGGAAAATGTTACTTCCTAATTGAGAGCAGTTGAGTAAAATATTTATTTTGGCTTCTCAGATTTTGATTTATTCTGCTGTTGTCTATTCTTTATGAAACTGGATGAAAAAGGAAAGGTGGAGTAAGCTTCAGTTCCATAGCTATCGAAGAAGTATTAGTCCTAGGATACAATACAAGCTAAAGAAACCCAATAAAGGCAGAGCGGTTTCCTTTTGCAAACTCAAATGATGGTATACTTATTTCAATAAAAGTTAATGTGACACTATACTATACTGTATGTGTATATGTACTGTATATGTATATATGTATACTATACATTCAAGTGCCCTAACTATTCGCAATAATGTATCTTAGTTGTGTATCACTCGGCTGAAGATCCTCAAATCATCTCTGAATTGGTGCTGACACTGTCCTTCCTTCTGGAGGGTGGCTACTTTTGTTCCCCATGGTCCCTGTGTGTGTTGTAAAGTAGCCACCACTCCAAGCTCACTCCCATACAATCTCAATACAAATTAGTAAACTAAACGTGGGATTGTAGTCCATCACGGGAACAAGCTTGGTGCCGTGTGTACTTTACAACACACACAGGGACAACGAGGAACCAGCCTTTAATGTATATATAGGTTTTTATTATGGTGTAACTGTATTAAACATTTAATTCACCATTCAGTGAATGCAAATGGAAATTTTGTTGAATTTTTTATACAATGACAATAAGGTCTTATTCCCAGATAGCAAGCAATTGAGCTGCACGTTTGAAAATGACTTGCTAAACTACTTGCCAAGCTTCACAATTTTGTTGCACAATTACACCAAGTCTGCATTGCAAGTCTCCAGATCAACGTGCTTTGCAAAAGTGCTGTACACTTGCAGGACTCTTGCTGTAGACTTGCCAAGCAAATTTGCTACAAATTCAAAAAGTGTCAACTAGAACTTGTGCTGCAAGTCTACAAGTTGCCAGGAATGTGTGCAGCAAGTTAACAAGAATTACAATTTAACCCTGCCACAAGTTTGTGGCAAGTTATCCTTGGGTTATCTGGGTTATTATATTAAGACAGCGAAAACCTGTTGAATCCATTTGATCTGATGCAGTCACTGCACAGCCAACAGAGCCACCCACGGCTCAAATTTTGGCCGATTGAGCAGGAATCTGCCAAAGTTTCAGCCGTGTTTGGCTAAAGTGCATTTCCACTTTCTCAGGCAAAGTTGAGAAAACCCCCAATACATGTTTCCTATGTGTTCCTATTCACACAGCAAATATTTGTTAGATATCTCTATTTTTCAGGCCTTTGCAAGCTTCTCTCTCATTTTCAGAAAAAAAGAAAACTCTGTTGTAATAGAAAGACTAAGGACAGACTGAGACCCCCCATCATTAACATTCAATGCTTCTAGATCTTTAACCCTTTGTTAGGACAGACAGTGTTCAAATCTAGTTTATAATTAGATCTGCCAGCACAGTATAGACAGGGTTAATTAGAGTAAACATTACCCTTTCTGCACCCCTTCTTGCATTCAAGAGGAAAATTCAGTACAGAGGAAAAAACTTTTCTTTAAGAATTAAGCATGTTCTATGTAAGCAACATTTTTTTAGGCTATACTATGTGAATGAAAACATGTGACAACTATAAAATAAGTGTTATCCCAATTTGGCTGCAATAGTGGAAATATATTCTAATGGTTATCCCCTGCTGCTTAGACCTCTGCCGCTGTACCTACACAGTTACCAGAAATCACTGGACAATAACCATTAGGCTCAATTAACAAACGCAGGGATATGTATCTTTATTTTAACCAAGTGATTGTAAATTTACTGTCTCATTGGACTCAACTGACTTAAACTGTTATTTGAAAAAAAATAAGTATCCTTATCTGGGTGTGTTAGTGAATTGAGCCTATTGTCAGCCATTGCACGGGGAAATGGCATGCTCTATGTGGTATACATTAGTAGATTTTTTGTTCAGCTTTCACGTTGAATGAAAAAAAATTGTCAGATTCATCCATGCTAAACAGTGTGGATGGAGGAATCTCCTGCTGCGTCTATTGTATTTTGACAGTGACCCACCAGCTGTCAAAATAACTGAATGGTGCCTGCATCTGATTGGATGCAGCTGCTGTACAGCTGACAGTTTTCCGCCTGGCTCCTTTGATTGAAAAAGAAATGCCAGGCGGGAGGTGGCAGACAGGGCCACCCACTTAGACCCCATTCACACTGAGCAACATGGAGAATCGCACGTTTTTCCGCGCAATTTCGTGCTGAGCTGTATTGAGCTACATTGCGCGATATTGTGCGACAATGCACATTTTGTGGCCCTACGTAGCACGACTTTGGGGAGGGACTTTGTCGCTGCTACATTGGGCTGTAACAGCGGTCTTGGTCTGACATCATTCTTTCCTTCCATATTGCTGTGCAAAAGTGACCGTTCTGTAGCGCGATATCGCGCGTCAAAGTCACGCAATATCGCCGGTAATGCGCGAATTTGCACAACACCATTGAGTCTATTGGGGCAGAATCGCGCGACATCTGCAGAAAAAAGGGTCATGTACGAGCGACGAGCTACAGGCGACATTGAGCTGTGAGATGTGAACAGCTCCATTGCAATGCATTGGTCAAGCTACATAGAGCGATATCGCACAGAAATATTTTGGCGCGGAAATCGCGCGATAAGTGTGAACGGGGTCTAAGCCAGGGGTGGGCAACTCCGGACCTCCAGCTGTTGTGGAACTACAAGTCCCATGAGGCATTGCAAGACTGACAGTTACAGGCATGGCTCCCAGAGGCAGAGGCATGTTGGGATTTGTAGGTAAAGCACAGCTGGAGGGTCAGAGTTAACCACCCAGGCACTTAGTGAATTTCGACCAGTTCATGGAGAATTCGCTCAGTGTGTAGCCAGCTTTAGTCCTGGTGAATGGCCTCGAGTTCCAAGCACTGCATTTTAAGGAAGGTAGATGACATATCATATAACGTAACCCAGACCTGCCGTGCTTCCTATCCAGAGATAAGTGTATTCAGAGAGGCAGGGGGGCAGCTGGACAGTGTAAGGAAGCCAGAAATAGAATAAGTCATATGATTTGTCATCAATTACTACTTTGGCTCTTCGTTCCACCCTTCAGTAAGTAAACAGGACTCAAAGAGTTCAGGAAGAGAGGAGAAAGACCACCCAATACAAATAAGTGACTTTCAGAATTAGATCAGTAAGCTTTGGTGAGAATCCGACTGGATTTCTTAACTCAAGAGACTCAATATGAATCCTAAAACATGAAAAATGTTCAAAGGAAGGTTCTGCTGACAAAAAGGTGGAGCCTACCTTTCTGAAAGCACCGAGTTTCCTGGCTATGTCTGGCTTTAATACTTTTTCAGACAAGTACCCAAAACCAATATGAAAAGTCAAAATCAAGTCTGAGCACCTAATCTGCATACTTGTTTGGGTCAGTGGGCCATTGGATCAGCATGACAGACTGGGTACTAGCATTTTTTAAAAGGGAGGCCAACAATGACAGCCTGCATATTTCCCTTGAATGTGGCTCAAAGCTTAGTGATATGTTGGTTCAAAGGGTTTTTCTAAAAGAAAACTGGTTTAGACATTCTACTGTCAAATGCCAATGATGTGCAGATGTCATTGCAGCAGCTCTGTGCTGTAAAATGTACTGGACTGAGCCCCCTAAATGACAGAAACCCTGAAGAAGGTTGGTTTCATAGCCATGGGACATTGTTCACCATTCAGGAAAGCTCATTAGAAATTGTGAAATAGATTGCTTAAGAAGCATTATTGATCTTGTTAGTGCTGACATTTTTGTAGGGTGGGGAGTGATGGAAATACACAGGATAAACTGCCTGGGAAATGTGGGACACTAACAGGACTACTAAAAGGTTGACAGGTCCTGTGATAGAAGATCTAAGAAGAGCAAACAACTCTGTAATGATGTGTTATTGCTGACCATTCATGGGTCAACACACACCACTGTGCTTCTCCTAACTGTCTCCTTGATGGATATCCTTCAACTAATGTATTCCAGGTTTATTGGGACTTGAAAGCTGGCTGTAGGGAGGACAAGTTTGGAAAGATTTGAATTAAGTTCAATAAATATTCAGTATTGGTGTGGTTGTAAGTAAATAAAGGATTGTGACCTCTCCTGCAATTCCTTCATGTGACTCCTAAGATTATAGTTTGCTCAGTGTTTGTTTTTGACTATTTGTGTTTTTAAAAATGACAGATAGTACAGTGGTCTTGGCTATATTTTCTATTTTAATTATGGTAGAAACTAGGGATGTCCCGATACCGATGCTAGCATCGGAATCGGGCCCGATAAAGGGCATTTTGACAAGTACTTGTACTTGTCAAAATGCCCCGATGCCTAGCGCCGAAGCTTGCACTGTGTTTTTTTGTTCTACTTTACCTTCCGTGGTGGGGTCACCCGGGGCAGGCTGAGCGGAGGAGCGACGCGTCACTGATGTGGGCGGAGCTCCAGGTGGGGTCCTAATGTAGGTGGCCGGCGACTGCCCAGAGGACTCCACCTGGAGCTCGCCCACCGGAGCCGCAGTGACACCATGCTCCTCTTCGCCGATGATGTCCTTCAGTGCCGGAGAGCAGCGGCGAGTCAGCGCTGGTCCGGCGGGAGGACTTCCAGTTGGGGTCCTAATTTAGCTGGCAGGCACCTCTGGGCCAGCTAAATTAGGACCCCACCTGGAGCTCCTCCCACCGGACCAGCGCTGACTCGCCGCTGCTCTACCGCACTGAAGGACATCGTCGCTGCTCTCCCGCACAGTGAGTAAGGGGGGGCTAGGGGGGACTCACTATTAAGCAGGGGCTAATTGCACATCTACACATCTATTGTCTCCATTGTATTAGCAGTGTGTACCCTATATGTAACACATATATAGAGTACACACTGCTTATGCACTGGAGACTATAGATTTACAATTATACTCTGCTAACATGAATGGATTAAATGATCCATATGTAGCCCTGTACTATGGATCATTTAACCCATTCATGTTAGCAGAATATAATTGTACATCTATTGTTGCAGTGCACTCTATATGTACATGTACTATGTATAGTATGCACTGCAACAATAGATTTACAATTATCCCCTGCTAATATGAATGGGTTAAATGATTCACAGTACATATTATGTAGTTGTACTATGGATCATTTAACCCATTCATGTTAGCAGTGCAGAACTGTATATCTATTGCTGCATTGCATTCTATCTGTACACATGTCCCGTACACTGCAGTAATAGATTTACAATGATCCCCTGCTAACATGAATGCGTTAAAGGATCCGTAGTGCAACTACATGTTATGTACTACGGATCATTTAACCTATTAATGTTAGCAGGGGATAATTGTAACTCTATTACTGCAGTGTACTGGACGTGTGTACTGTATATGTACTATGGATCATGATTTAACCTATTCATGTTAGCAGGGCAAAATTGTGAGCGCCTCCCACAAGATGAGCACCGAGACGCGATGCAGCGATCCTGCCCAGAGCCGACTACGAGAGGCAACGCATAAGGCAACCGGGATCGGAGTGAAACTGTGAGTGAGGGAAGCTGGGACGGGGCTGGCTGTAAATCTATTGCTATAGTGTACTGGACGTGTGTACTGTATATGTAGTACATATATACAGCACACAGCTCCACTACACTACAGCAATAGATGTACAATTATCCTCTGCTAACATGAATAGTTTAAATCATGATCCATAGTACATAACATGTAGTTGTACTATGGATCATTTAAAGTCACATGTCCCTTTTTAAAAAAGTATTGGTAATTGGTATCGGGAAGTACATGAGGGGAAGTACTTGTACTTGTACTTGGGCCTGAAAAAGGGGCATCGGGACATCCCTAGTAGAAACTAAAAAATACAAATGTAACAATACATTTCTATCTTTTCTTAGGTACACATGAAAAATGTGCATATCCTGTATATATAGATCTACATATATAGATCTATATCTATATACCCTGTTTCCCCGAAAATAAGACCTACCCCGAAAGTATGACCTAGTACTATTTTTCAAGATTCCTGTAATATAAGACCTACCCTGAAGATAAGACCTAGTTTGGTGGTAGCATGTGAGGGGAACTTGCAGGAGAGATGGTATCAGCCTGCAGGGACATACTGTATTAAGGGGATGACAGGGGACTCCCTCCAGACTTCACCAACTGCTGTCCCCCTGAAGACACTGCTTAATGTAATGGTACGGTACTGTAATGTGTACCGGTAAATGGTACCGTATTTTACCACGCTGTCCACTGTCTGATGTCCCCACTGCTGCACCGCTGGTACCACTGTCCCTGGTGACAAAAGGAAGCCGGCGCTGTAGAAAGCAAGGCTGCGGTGGCGGAGGGAGCAAAGCCGCATTAGCCGATATTCCTCTATAGCGCCGGTTACTGTGACAGGCAGAGTGATACCAGATAACTTTGGATTGTTGTACATTTTGTTGCACATTAGAGAAAAATAAGACACTCCCTGAAAATAAGACCTAGTGTGTTTTTTGGGGGCAAAAAAAATATAAGACAGTGTCTTATTTTCGGGGAAACACGGTATATAAATCTATATATGTACATATAGATCTATATATATATATACACAGAGAGAGAGAGAGACAGAGAGAACAAATCTGTTGTTTACAAAGCTCAGTGGCTCAAGCTGAAAGAACTTCAGGAAAAAAACAATGTAAATGTAAAATCTGCTGGCTTACAAGGAGTTAAATGCATGCATGCCACCTCCTGTCTCTTTCTCTTTTCTTTACAGTTTACACTGAGCAACGTTAGTATAGCTATCGCAATACTTCCAGAGCTTTGACACACTAGACCTTCGGGTCTCTTACACAACAGCTGCCACGTCATTTGCCCACCCCTCCTCACCTCTTGTCCAATCAGAACAATTTGTATTCTGTGAAGGCACTTACAAAATACTGTTTCAGAAAGACAAGTTGGGAAATCTTTTTGATGCATGTCTCCTATTTCTATTGCATTTATATATGCTTAGTCTTGATTATTTAGCTTTGGGCGGACTTTTGCTCATTAAAGAATAAGGTGCTGATATATAAAGGCTTCACCCAGTGTATAGCTGGGTCAATGCCATTCACACAGCATTACTGCTACTAGATAAAGCTGAAGAGCATAGGAAATTGCTCCTTGGCTCCATCTAGTGGCAGTAATGCTGTGTGAACGGTATTCACCCAGCTATTCACTGGGTGAAGCCTTTATACAGTACATCAGCCCCTTAATGTACTATTGGAGCAAGAGCTGCATATACTATATATAGAGTATAGTACTATATATTACACCCTCTCTAGTGTTAGCAAATCAGTAAGCAAAAGGTCAGACCCCAAATGCAGATTGATAGCCAATGTTATGTAGAGGCAGCAGGATCTGAGGGGATCAAAATATGTGCCTGGTGATAGGCAGACTGGGGCATTGAAAAGCATATGATGTCTGCTTCTCATGTTTGACTTACTTAAAGCCAACTCACAGTAAAACATTTTATTTAGTTTTGCATATAATGGAGAAGGGTTAGACACTCAGTCATTCATCTCTAGACAGCGGTCAAAATTCACTGCAGGAGCGCTGAACTCTTTCTTTAAACGGTATTTATGGTCAAAAACTAAAAATACATTTGTATTTTTATAATGAATTTCCATACGTTCTATCCCACTCCTAATAACCATATTGATCTAGAAGTTTGTAAACTTACTTATTGAAAATGCTCATACTTCCTCAATGTACTTTGCCCTATGGATATGCACTTTCCTGTGTGACAACTCTTGCAGAGCCTGAGAGGAGAGGCTCACCGGAGAGGCTTTAGATTAGATCTAGGGGTTTCACCCC
>NW_017306546.1:0-23188 GCF_000935625.1 Nanorana parkeri
CATAAATACGCGCCATCCCTGCGCGAAACTCTGCATTCATGGCCGTGAAACTTTCGTAAGTATGGTTTGGCGTGTAAAAGCGCGCACGCAACCTGCGCGTGTGCGTGTTGGGCTTCATAAATCAGCCCCTAAAAGTCACTGCAGGAAAATGCATTTCAAGTAGAAATAAGTTTATTCCCATGACTTCACTTAAAAAATAGGACTTGAAGCATGTGTGTATGTCTGTCTTAAAAATACCAATCAATAGGAAAAGTAAATGCACAGAAATGTATGATGCAGTCGTGTGCATTTAAATGCATCTGCACCATGGAAAATGTCTGTTCTGTTTCTCTGTAGCACATGTTTAAAATTAACAAAAATAAAAGGGTAAATCCAAATAACAAAAGGGTAAATCCACTTTAACAACTTGAAAACCAGGTTGTTAAACCCCCTTCCTGTCCAGGCCATTTTTCAGTATTCAGCGCTTCAGTACTTTGACTGACATTTATTCCGTCATGCAACGCTGTACTGAAATTCATTTTATACAATTTTTTTGGGACAGATAGAGCTTTCTTTTGGTGGTATTTAATCCTCATTTTTTTACGTTATAACAAAAAAAACAACTACATTTTGAAAATAAAACCTGTTTCCCTATGAAATGTTATGAAACATTTATTATCACCCCAAATTTTTGTTAAAATATAAAAGACGTCAAGCCTTAAAATTGCAGAAAACAACCACACCCAAAATTGGCCATAGGGGACACTTTAAAAGCTTTTACCACTCATCAGTTTAGTATTATCAGTAATTAATGGTCCTAAAATAGATGCTTTCACTCCGATGTTCGCGGCGATATGTAACATGTGCGGCACAATAGGCGTAATAGTCATTTTCATGATAGTCATTGCATGTGGGGTGCCAGGGGACTTAAAACATTTGTTTGAATTATTTTACATTTTGTTTATTTGTGACTATTTTTTTTAAGCTTCTTTATTTTTTTATGCTTTAATTTTTTTAAACTTTTTTTGTACACTTAACTTTATTGCTATCACATAGGGGGATAAGAAACCCCCTATGTGATAGCAAATTCCCATAACAGGTCCTCTTTATGTAGACATCAGGGGTCTCCAAGACCCCTAATGTCACCTGGGGACCCCAGAGAATCTGATGAAGCAGAGAGTGACACTGAATGCGGAAATGATGTAATATACATCACTTCCTGCATTCAGGGACTGAAGAGGAGATCAAAGGGAGATCGGGTACTGAGCTCCCTTTGATCTCCACTGACAGAGTTGCCGTGCCAGTCCCAGCCGCACCAAGCACAGCGGATCCCGCACTTACTACAAGCCATTGGGCGTCTCTAGAGACCTGGGGGGCTTGGTTGTGTATTCCTGCTCATTATTGGTTCTTGTGACCCAACTAACCAGAGGAAAAGGCCATGCACTGAATTATAGGTTGTTCCTTATTTGCCAATCTTTCAGTTAAAGGTTCGTCATTTGCAAGCCTCATTCCTACTCAACACACCCCATAATAAAGTTTGCATTGCTCTGATGCTCCTCACATACGATAATACTTTCTTAGGATCATTTGAGGTGTAAAAACATAGCTAAAATGGTAAGATGATTTTTATACAGAGTGTAATTATGAGCTTGCCATAGATGTATGTGTAATTTAGGGAAACATTTTATGTGCTAAAGCACACATGCACACATTTGCCTCTTGCATTGTAATGATTTGTTCTTACAGACACAGCACTTTGTTTTGTTGCTTTAAAATAAGATGCTTTAAGATAAAAATAACACAGAAAGTAGTAAAAAAGGAGTTAATAATAGTGGGCTCACTCCAGTCAATATAGGAAATCCGTTGGCAATATATTTCACTCGAGGATCCACCATTAAAAACATCTCCAGGTCTTCCCCACAAATGAAGATATGTACGTAAAAATCTATTTTGGTAGTTTGAAAATGCGGCTCTCTCACCCCCAGCCTTTAGTGTGTTAACTCTTATGACTCAACACGTGCAAACAGCACACAAAGCATATATGAATCATATTTCCTCCTGTGATTGGTGCATTTATGGATGCTATTCTGCTTCACATTTTAAAAACTGACTTTGGCATTGCTGGCAGGAGTGTTTCATAGTACATGCTGAGCACCTTTGAGCAGAAGCACATTTTGAAAGTTTTTCTGATGTCTCCATGGCAACAAAAAATATATGATCAAATGCATGGCAATGTTAAGAAAAGGTAATAAAACGACTAAAAATGCACTTGCTGAATCTGTTTCTGGAAAAAAAATCCCAACCCATTGGAAATAATATTTGATATAAATGAGTTCTTGTGGTGCTGCTGTTGTACCATTTGTCCAAAAATTTCTATGTGATATTCACGATTATAGGTGCTTGCTGTGTTATAGTTCCATAATTACACGGAACACATTTCTAAATGTCAATTTTATTGGCAGTCTGTATGTCAGAAAATTCACTGATTTTGTCTAAAAGGACCTGGAAAAATTAGCTTTGGGATAAATATGCCGTCTCTTACTTATGCAACTAAAACGTTAAACTAGTTATTGACGGTCATTATTAGTTTAAAAAGGAGTAAATATAATGTGACATATGACATTTAAACTGGTAGAAGAAACGAAGAAATGCTATATAGTATTTTCAATTATATTTATTATAATGTAGTATGAAGAGGGAATGCCTATGTGGGATAAGCTGCCCTGATGGTAGTTGGTTTTTTTGAGTTTTTTTTGTTATTGTTGTTAAGTGTTGATGCTGAATTATACTATGTAAAAACATAAAATAAATAATAAATAAAAAAAGAAATAGTTATTGACAGTCAACTACTTAGCATTCACTATAGAAGTAAAGGCTGTTCACTTAGAAAAGTGAATTACCACTTTGCGAGGGGATTTTCCCATAGGTTAGTGAATGAGGTAAAGCTCTGCTGACTTCCCTCAACCAATCTATTGCAAGAAAAAAAAAACATTTGTTTAAAATTTTCATTGATATGGCTGGGTATTCTTTCCAAAGTTACTTTTTATCACATTCACTAAGCTAAGAGAAAATTCCCAAACAATATAAAAATTCACTTTGAACTGTGAACTTGCTCTGCTCCTTTAGTAAATCAACCTGATTTTCAGCGTGTTGCAAAGGAAGTAACCGTGGACTATCATTTAAATAGCTGTGTAACAAGAGGTTAAAATTCGCCTATTTAACCCTTAGTGACACTGCCACTTTTACTGACTGTTCACAATAATGGCACTTGCGAACCAATGCCTAGGGCAGCAGAGTAAGAAGGAGCAGGGCTAAGCCTCATCATTAAAGAGGATCTTTACCCTTATCTAAAAATGACAACAAAGACACCTTTAGAATGTTTAGTAATGACAATCTACAAACACATACTTCTAGATAATTGTAGGCTTTATATTCTTTGCATACCTTGTATTTCTTTTCCTTCCCATTCTTCTCAGTGGCCATTTTTTACTTAGGGCAGATTGATCCATCTCCCTTTACTTCCTGGAACTTTGGCACATGTGACTAGGACTTGTGACCATGCACATCATTCCAGGTGAAAAAAAGCCTTTCCCAAACAAAAAATAGATGATACAACCAGCGCCAAATGCAACCAAACAAGCCCTCCTGTAGCTCAAGGAGTTAACAGAAATCCAGTAGGCTGCCCCGCAACGGACAAGGGATCCCGGAACTGCATAAAAGAAAGAAAACACCGGGCTCCTGACCTGGTTCAATAATACTTTTATTGAAAAAACTGTGTATATGAAAAGACATACTCACAAATAGAGCAAGGACAGTGACACATTAGACTAGTAGTCCTCACAAGGTATGAATGTCCAGGAGCTCTGCCTCGTGCTCGTGGCTGGGGCGTCCCCTTAACCTGCCTGTAAAGTGGCACCGCTGTACGATGTACACCAGGCCACATGCCCTAGGCACTGGGAGGGTGCTTTTCCAGGGTCGCCCCTTGATGTGATTTTTAGGGAAAGGGGGTAAAGGTCCGCTTTAACAAACTATAATCACATTCTCTTATTTTATATATTTTTACTTCTTCTATCAACTTCTGGACACGTAGGGGCTCTGGGGATGTTGAGTGGAGTCAGTCATTCTATTTATTGTTCTGAAAACATGAAAAACCATCTCTCCTTTCTTTGATTTGATGCTCCCAGTTATCCAAAGCGGATCTGCATATAATACTTCCTATATACTAATAAACGGATAACACAAGGTACGGAGCTCATACTCAAGGATATCAATACTTAGGGGTGCCTTGGGTCATAGGGTTTGTAAATATTACTCTAACTATGGCTCTTATTGCTCTGTACACTTTATGTGAGTTAGACACAGAAAGACAAAATCAAGACACAATCAAGCTATGTTATATAAATGATTAAGTGGCTGCTATCATTTACATTTATATTCAATAACTATATATATTTAAAGTGTATCTATACCCAAACCTTTTTTGGTTTTGGATTGTGTAGGGAAAGGTAAAACCCCCAGTCAGGTTTTACTGTGATCCAGGGCTCTGTTAGAGAGATTGTCCCTCACTTACTGCTCCAGGGACAATGTTTTACCAGACATGAAGTGACGGGACATCTGCAACAGGGAAACAGACAACAATAGAAAGCTCACAGAGGTTCTAGCATTCACCTACATAACCTACAAAAACATTTTTACTTCTGTTTGTGTTACTATTAGAGACATTTCACCTTACTCCCTGTCCTGTGAACAAACTTTTTACCACACAGGTAGCGAGAGAGAGAGAGAGAGAGAGAGAGAGAGAGCGCATCCCTGGGTCTTGTTATGAAGCAACATAAATACATGAATTGGTCAATGTTCAGACAAGGCACTGCATATCTTTCTCAAGATATTTTGCTTCATTACAAGACCCATGAGTACCTCCTCCACTGGACCATTTACAGTATATCTACTTGCCCCATCAGTTTAATTTATCTAAGTGCAGTTCTCACCATTGGATTCTCTCTCTCTCTCTCTCTCTCTCTCTCTCTCTCTCTTTACTCTCTCTCTCTCATATATGCTGTATATATGCAATGGATTTACCTTAATTAAACTATAGGATGAAAATCATTACTAGTGATGATTAAATCATACAAATTAATCACTTCCTAATTAACCCAATTGATCTATTTGATCTGCAGAGAATTATGCAGTTTAGAAATCTGAGCAATCATGATTTGTACAGCCCTGATTATATGACTCTATGTAGTCTGGACATATTGTCATATGTTTAGCAGTTGAAAATGTTTGTTTACTCTTTATGATGATTTGCTTATCACCAGTCACTCATAACAATACTAATAATTAGCATATACTTGTAACTCATATAATGCTATAATTCTTCAATATCATTGGGGGGCTCTATCAACTCTTTGATTACACACAATAGGGGAAATGTATAAATGTGTTTGTCCCAAAAACAATTTGTTGCAAAGACCAACATTTCATGCTAATTAGTCGCAAAGTTTTATCTCTGTTATGCTTGCAACATATTCATGTTTTGCATAATTTCTCAGTAATGCGGCCAGCATTTGGAACACTAAAAACCCTCCAAACTGTCACACATTTAGGAAGTCCTCCTGAGCACTTCTTAAAGTTTTTCAAAGATAACTCAGCTTCATACCCCCATGTCAGCTAATCACTTCAGGGCTATTGTCATCCTGGAGCTTCCCTGCAAGCTTGCAACAGTTTAGAGACAGTTTAGTGACCAGGACAAAATAGGGACAATATAGAGACAATTTAGACACAATTCTCCTTATAAAGGCATTTAAGAATGAAACATAAACTAGGATAATGCATCTGTCGCTATGTGCACTAGAAATGAGGGATGGAACAGTTTAAAAGACAGTCATGATGTGCCCAAATTGATAAATTCCCCCCAATGACATGTACATGTGACTCAGTTTATGATTTTTTTTCTTTAGTTTCTTACATCCTGCCAGCAGCGTCTGCCCTTCTGTCCATTTTAGCAACTCTTTTTTCTACACTGTCATACAGTACAGTATACTCTGCTAAATGCTTCTCTCGACTCTGTTTCCCTTAATGCACCAGAGCTGCGGCTTGCAAATATCGCTTTGATGCTTCCCACAGAGGCATTTTTGGCCGTAAAACTCACGTTTTTAAAGCTTCCCACTGTGTCCTGTTTTTCTGCAGTCGAATCACAGCAGCTGCTGATGAGCGTTCTCTAATTAGTCTGATCGCCTTAGCACTCTAGTCCGGTCAGCACTGCTTAAGAAGAGTTTGAATAGAGATTGAGGCCGACTGATGCCGGCAATGGTCCTAATTCTTTTTTTCCCCTTAAATAAATCAATAAATCTTAAGAGGGCCTGATGCAATTTAAGAGCAACAGTGTTATGAATGCAGGACGTGAGTCACAGATCATGTCTATAAATGAGTCATTGGAAGAAGGAGGCAGAACAGTAAAACATAAGAAAAGTCCCTATTTAACATGATTGCTCATCCATAAAATTATTTTTCAAAGTGCTTCAACCACCAAAAGTCCAGAATAGTTATGTTTACTGCAAACAAAATGTCTTAGAAAAGTCAAAGCCTGTGTTTTCAGAGGTTTTAAGACAATCATAGAGAACATACCTGGGTCTTTTTTATGAGTTACAAAAAATTCACTGTTTGTAAAAGCATCAAAAGGATAAAGTAGTATGTGATCACAAATGACATGGCTTAAGAAACTAAATTGGATGAAGTCAAATACATACTAAACAACAGGTTAATTATTACCGAACTAGAAACAAGGACCAAAATGTTACCTTCTTCCATTCAACTTTCTTCTAAGGTGTCCCACAATCAGCACTTACAAATGATGTCACGTGAGTGATGGACACAAAACTGGTCAACCGGACCAGAGGCAAGAGCTACTGCAGACAACTGGTCACCATTACTGGAAGAGGGGCCCTGAAGATCAAATGACAGTGGGTCAATGTAAGGTTTAAGGTGCAGAGTTGGGCTTTAAGTTTTTATTAGGGATATCTGCATATTATCTGCAGATAAACATCATTCTCTTACTGTCATAACCAGCCTGTGTATGGGCCAACATTTATGATTTACAGACATATGCTCAAATATAGAATGGCCACTTTCAATAGATGGGTGAATCTACCCAGTGGGGAAACAGACAGCAATATAACATGACAGGTATTCTAACCCTTCCATGCTTCATTGAAAAACTAGCTAAAAAATGGTTTGCATACACTTTAATTGTATTTCCTGAATGGTAAGTGACTGGAGTCTCTAAAGTGCACCATTTCATAAAAAATACAGGGGATTCTACTAAGACTGTGGGAGACAGACTCTGGAACAGTTGCCCATGGTGACCAATCCGCTGATGTATTACTGTGCACAACTGCTTCAGATTCTGTGTGCTCTAGTTTTAGTAAATTGACCCTATAGTCTCTCTACTATTCTGCTTCATGTTGTATGTTACCATATTTGTGATTAGCATTAAACATTTATATTTTATGTTGGTTTTGTTGTGAGATTTTTTCTGCAAATATGTGACAGGGTTGAGTGCTTCCATTGTCACTAGAAATTGGCTTCGAGTTTGGGTTGACCATGAGTTCGACCACAACCCAAGTAATTTGTGACTCAAGAAAATACTGTACTTATGTGGCCATTTACAACCAATTTCCAATAAAGCACTTTCTTGCCTTTGAATTCTGGGGCATGTTGAGCTCCCTCTGGGATGGTGGCAGTAGATCCCTTATATATTCCTTTTGTTTCGGGGAAGGGGGAAACATCTTTTTTTAATGCAAACCCAAATGTCCTCCTTCTCCTCACAGCCAGAGCCTCCATCCCTCTTCCTCCTCACTGCTGGTACCCCAACCTTGTCTTCCTCGCCATTAGCAATCTAACCACCTCTTTCCTGCCAGCATCTTAACCATCCTCCTCCTCTGATTCCTGTGTACTTATGGCATTCATATGCTGGTGGAAGGCAGGGATGGCTTTCAGTGCAAAGTAATAGTGGCAGGCATATGTCCTCCTGGATAAAATAATGGCTACTAGGTACCTGACATTGTAGTGTAGCAAAAGCAAAAAGAAAATTTAAATGGGGCAATCGGTATAGCTGACATGAATTTGCTGGGTATGGGGGTGATTTGGTAAAATTCTTTTTTCCTCTGCTTCTGCAGCAGTGGAGCAGAGGTTTGTCCTGGGGATAGCAGCTACAAAAAAGTGCACAGATTCCTCATAGGCAGTTGTTTGGGATAGGCCAACATTCGCTAAGGAGCAGGAGAAGGAACACAGTGCAGGAGCAGAACTAGAAAGGCAAGTGGCTGCTCTACACTCTTAAGGAGGATAAAAAGGGCATAAAAGCAAATGTCTGCTATACAGCCTTGTGGAGGAGGATAAAAAGGGCATATTTGAAAACCAACTATAAATAGCTGCTTTGTGACCTTGAGGAGGAAGAAAAAGGCACATTAAGAGGCCTAAATTAAATTGATTATATGTGTCCTGGATGCTATGTACCCACATGGCTGGTACTTTTACCATAACTGATAAGTAGTAGGCAGAGGCTGCAGACCACAATGGTACTTTTGGCAGTATGTACTATAAAATAAAAAAGCTATTTCAATGTGCTTCCTACCCAAACACATACCTGAAGTCTATATTTTAATTGTTTTGGGAATTATTGGGAATGCAGGAATGATAATTGTATAATGTGTTGTTTTTGATTGTTTTTGACATATTATTAAACTTTTAAGACAATGCAGAGTGGTACTGCGCAAAAAGAAGCTCACAAACTATACTATGCTATCAAACTCGTTGGTTTGGTGTGAATATTGTACTGCGCTCTATTAGGATAAAGAATTCCACCATATCAAAAAATTCCACATGTGTAAACAATTGAATTCAAACAATTACACAATATATGCTCTAAACCACAGAAAACAAAAAACAAATGTTAGTGTTTAAAGTCTCCTAATAAAAGTAAAAATAAATCTTCCTCTTTTATAAGAAATTTCACTTTACATCTGATTCACCTCTCTCCACCACTAATAATCGCTCATTTAATCTATTGAGGCTCATAAGAACATTATTGCTTCCCATGGTGTAGCCAGTACAGCATCTTTTATTAAAATCTTTAAAATGCACTTACATAAAAACAGCAATATTTTTGTTCATCGCACCGTTCTGAATCACACAGCCGGCATCCCCCTCTCTTCCTGTCTGGTGAGGTCAGCATGTTCCGCCCATCCAACGCATTTCGTCCTTAGACTTCTTACAAGAGACGGCATACATGCTGACATCTCCCCCCAGGTTATAATATGGCTTTTTAATAAAGATTTTAATAAAATATGTTTTGCTGGCTACACTATGGGAAGCCTTAATATGTTCTTTTGAGCCTCGATTAATTGAATGAGCGTGTATTCGTGGTGGATAGTGGTGAAGCAGCTGTGAAGTGACATTTCTTATAACGGAGGAAGATTGGTGAACAGCAAATTAGCAGTGGAGCGATAGAGAAGTGTGAGTGAAAGTGTTCTCTTGATCTGCAGATAAAGCGTATGAGGTCCATCTGTAATATGATGGCCATATATATCTGGTGAGTGTGGAGGAGATCTGGGAACACTAAGGTGGTGTGGATGCATCGGCTATTGAAGATAAGGTGGTGTGGAAGCGCTGGTTATTGAAGATCACTGTATTGAAGAGTACTATTACCATTTGGGAGTGGACTTTTTTATTTTTACTTTTATTAAGCGACTTTGAACAAGTCACTAAAGTTGTTTTTTGTATTTTCTGTGGTTTAAAGCACATATTGTATAATTGTTTGAATTCGATTGTTTACACATGTGGAATTTTGGATATGGTGTAATTTTGATAATAGTGCGCAGTGCAATATTCACAAACGAGTTTTAACAGTGAACAACTTAAGTTTGACCCCCCCCCAACCCCCAATGACTTCAGTGGGGTTTGGTTTAGAGTTTGCAAGTTCCAAATTTTACAATAAGTTTGTTGAACACCCCGTGAATCACACCCAGGTCGATTCGCTCATCCCTAATTGTCCCCCACATAATAATGTCAGTTACCGCCTGTCTAGACTACCCATATCGCCCATATCTGTCAATTTTGGTCATCACCATGATACTGATAAAAATAGTCTCCATCCGCCTCATCAGTATATGTATAGCTAGCCTAAAACCACTAGAGCAGTAAGAATCAGAATAATCGAAATGCTTCCTCATACCCTATTACCTTGTTGAAATAAATAGGAATGTTTCAGATGAAGGTGAATAATCTTTGTTGCCGGTGGTAGATGTAGGTTGTCACCAAGATGGAGTCAATAGAGCGTCTGGTTTTCATGACTTCCCACCAAATAGAGGTTTGGAACTTGACTTTTCTTTTTTTCCAGCTTTTCTTATGGGCGACAGCTCAGAGGCAGGTGACACAAAGGTAAGTTGATAAAGTGCCAAATGCCAATGATGGAAGTGGCCGACAGACATAGTTGAGAAAGCACAACGTGACTCCAAGTACAAGAAGATAGCAGTAAGAGAATGTTTGCAGAATGCTAACATTTGGTTTATGTGTTCTTAACATGGCATTTTATATATTTAATATATTTTTGCAGCAGCTACTAAGTGCACTAAGACCACAAGATTTTGTCCTATGGTCTGTACCCATTAACTCAATGATACTAATATGCATGCTTTCAATAAGTGCTATAAGTCCAAAGGACAACAGTGTGCAGAAGTGCAGGAGAGGCACAAAATCCATTTATTTGAGAGTCATAAAATGTTCATTTTGTTGTTTCTGAATGCATAGAAAATCACACTTCTTGACCAAAAGTTTGTGTAATTATCCACTGTAAAAATAGTAATAGCTTTTAGCAGTTTATTTTAAGTAACCATGAGTACTGATCAAAAGGTTGTGTATGGATATGCATTCTGTGCTATTAACAAAAATAAAATAAATTGTGGCTCCTCAAACCTCAAATACAAAAGAAAAATACCATAATTACAGTTCACTTTCTCTGTAAATATATTCAAATATGGTATATATATTCACATATAAAGGTATCCTTGGGCATTAAATGGCAGGCACTTAGTTTGTGTGGTTTCAAAAGGTTAAGCCAGATGATCTTGGAGTACTGCTCATGAGAAAAAAAGGCTATAGACTGAGTTGGAATTTTCTGTGCAATAGCCTATTGTTCCAAAGGGAGTGCACAGGCCAGGGTGCTTGCATACCAGTAAGACAAGTGCGTGTCAAAGTGAAAAAGGTCTTTCAGCATTGACAGTGCTTCTGAACATCAGATACCTATTTAGTGTCTATGTCTACTGGAAAGGATTATGAAATGCTTTTGTACATTTTTTTTCTTTATACAGTTTACATGTTCTGGACTCATTATTGCATTTTTTACATTTCTTTATAGTCAGATAAATATGAAATATTGCAATCTTCTTTACCACATTCAACCAGCAGTTTAGGATCTTCCATTACTGTTATGTTGTTGCTTTAAAATACTGTTTTTTAATATTAAAGTTAAACTCCAGGCAAACAGTCACATACACATTTGAACTGCAATGGAGCTTTTTTTTTTTACCTGCCAATGGATTTGTATTTCTGTCCATCCAGTCCTGAGATTTACACAGTCCTGTCACAGGACTACACAGCACAGGCAGCCTGGTGACCCCACTTTTCTCAACTGCAGGTAAGAAATACAACCTCCCTGTTCCAGCCTGTGATTGGCCAGTGAAGGAGCAACAACAACCTCATGCTTTCTCGTCTTGACAGCATGTTCCCTATCAACACATTTGAAAGGAGGTCAACTTATTGGCCCCAAATACTTCCCCACCCCGTCCTAGACTAAACATTGCTAGACAAGGCTTTACATGGGGCTGAAACCAAGTAAAATTCAAATATTTATACTATCTGCATTTAAAATATACATTTGTAATAAATAGCATGCATTGTTGTTTTTTAAACTCCCTGTAGTTTAGATCTAAAGTGTTTCTAAAAAAAAATTAACAAAAAATTAAGTGTTTCTGAACCCAAGAACAAAAATGTAATATATTGCTGCTTACCAGTCCATGGATGTGGTGTCTGCATTCATTTTTTATTTCTCAGGGTTTTTTTTCCTCTTTAATTTCACCTGGAGATCGTGCCAGCAACACACTTCTTGTCCCAGGGTGACACCACTTACATACTGCTCCTTATGTATTGAAGAACAGTGTTGTCACCATAGGCTGCTCACTCCTGATTTGGACAACAGAACAACCCCCCTCTCCTCAGCATCTCTACAACTTTGGAGGAGATGTTCTGTGATTCTCAATGGTGAACTTGTCTTGGCAGGGCTGATAACACTGCTAAGTTATGAGCTCACTGGCAGGATCAATTGGTATTTTTTGCACTTATCAAATATACATAAAACTGTTTTTAAAATACAAAAAAGGATCAAATGTGAGAAGTCTTTGCCAACCTCTAACAAATGTTATTAATTCTACTTTATAATCCATATTGAAGAGCAAAGGGATGAGTGTTTCATGTTTTCCAGAGCATGCATGGAGGTTTAAGTGCAAATATGAGTAAAATTGGCAGTAGAGTTTCATACATAGCTTATGATTTTAATTTAATGCATCCTGTGGCCTGTTTGACAAATGTGATTACTATAGATTATTATAAGATGAAAGAACACATTTGTTTATTTGAAATGACTTACTGTAGCAGCATGAATCCAGCATTCTTGGTCAATGAATAGATTCTAGTGATTCATGTATAATGTAGGTGAGGGGTCATTGTAAGTAAACTCTGAACAAACAGATTTTATGTTCCAAGTAAAAGCCCACTTTAAATAGCATCCCTTGTATGAGTGTGTTGCAGCGATATATGTTTATTTGGGTAGTTTGCAGTTGTTTGCATATCCTTCAAGTGTGTCATCTGTAAAGAACTGCGCTAATGGTAATTCATCCATCCTACAAAACTACATGCATATTATAGCAGTTAGGACTTTTTTCTTTTTTTATTTACTTTGCTTTACCTATTAATATTAACAATTATTCTCCTAGGCTATTTTACAAAAAGTGTAGCAAAAAGTAAGAATTTAAAAAAATCAAGAAATTTGTATTTTGCTATTTGATCTAATACAAATATTATGCATTTTTGGGTAGGGCAATGTCAAAGTAATAAAAAATAGTATTTTCATGCGGTTATAATGAGACTCCTGATAACAATCAGCAGCTTTCACCAACGTTACTTACAAACAGATCTATTGCTCTATGGATACAGTAATAGCACCCTCTTGCTGTAGGGGAGGATGGGGGAATGATTGACATCCTTGATCACTCCCTGCATACAGCATATGGGAAAGTGGAGACCGTGCAGGGGGGCAATTCAGCAGCTGACTATGAGACTTGCTGGCACCCCTTGTGTTGGCACAACACAAGAGCTGAAATCTCCCCAATGTGAGGGGAAATCCCACCTGGGACAGTTGTTCACAGTGGGATTTCCCCTCTGCTCATGTTCTGGTGATAACTGTAACATTTTGGATTTTCCCTCAAATGAACACTACATCAAAGAGTTAAACATTCTTTTTGAATAATGGCTTGTTTTATGTCACCTTCTTATACAGATCAGTGTTATGCAGAGCTTGTTGATATGGTTGACTTGTACACTTTTTCTCTTTCTGACTGTTAGGCTCTTTGTGTTGTCTCTGACAAGATTTCGAAAAAGCACAATGGCAGCCACCCAGATCTGTTTGAAATCAGCAAAAATGGAAAGGTGCACATGGGCAGGGCATTATACAAAACAAACAGCACACTTTCAAGCTAGCCAGCAAAAGACCATTCTACTAATCTGTTTCAACTACTCAGGTAAACACAAAGGTTCTTGTTCCATATATTTGCAAATACACGTTGAAGCCACACTGACTCACCAAGGCACCTCTGATAAGTGTGTTCCCTAACTCTAAACTATCTATACCAACTATATATCAATGGACAAACAGAGAACATGCTCACTTGGAGGCAACCCTTTCCTCCTTATAAGATCCCAGCTTCTTTCCACAGAATGGTTAAGGAAATAAACTACCGTATTTTTCCGTCTATAAGACGCCCCTATGTATAGGACGCCCCCCACTTTTCTTACCCAAAATTCAGAAATCAATATTTTGCATGCTCTTTTGCATAACTGATTACATCCAGTTTAAATTTTGCAGAGTAAGACAGCTGCTTCCTGGTATTGGTATTTACCGGGATTTTTTTTGTGTTCTGACATTTTTATGGGCTCCCTGTTGCATCTGGGCACTGGCTACACGGTCTCATCAGCTGACGTCTGGTACATAAGGCTCACGATTGGAGGAAACCTGTTAGCTTGTCTCTGCAATCGGAAGTTTCACTCGTGAGGCTAGTTTGCAGAGGTATCGGCAGTTTCGCAACCACGGTTCTCCCCTCTGCCCCCCGTGTATAAGACGCCCCTCCATTTTTAGGTAAATATTTTTAAGAAAAAGTATAGTCTTACATGGAAAAATACAGTATCCTACACAGTGACTTGTGGATTGCTTGTAAAATATAGGTATTTTTATAGTTCCTGCTTAGTATGGAAAATTACCTACTGAAATATCCCAATACTTGGATATTGTTTTGTGCCATTCATCTAAATATTAATTGGTATTACTTCATCTCTTTATAAAATGCCCTTTAGTCTTCATTTTCACAACTGTCCATTAGAACTGCAGACTGAATAATGACCAATTGTGGGATTTTTATTCAGAAAATGTGGCAGTTATTTTAATGATTCACTGGTGAGGCAGTTGTGTCCTCATTAGGAAATTGTTTGTCACCTGTGTAAACTAAGAGTATCCACAACACATTTTTCCTAAGATTGTTTTTAACATATAACAATATCATATTAAAAGAATTCAGAGTTGCAGTGCCTTAAAGTGACCCTAAACTGAGGAGCTAGATCTTAAAAATGCATTCAAGTACCTTAACTATTAACAAAAATGTATCTTATTTGTCTATCACTCTGCTCTAGATCCTTAAATCATCTCTGAATATGTGCTGACACTGTCCTTCCTTCTGGAGGGTGGCTACTTTTGTTCCCCATGGTCCTTGTGTGCGTTGTAAAGTAGCCACAACACCAAACTCGCTCCTGTGATGAACTACAATCTCAAGTTTAGTTTACAAATTTGTATTGAGATTATAGTCCATCATGGGAGTGAGCTTGGAGCAGTGGCTACATTACAACACACACAGGGACCACAGGGAAAATAAGTAGCCACCCTCCAGAAGGAAGGACAGTGTCAGCACAAATTCAAAGATAATTTGAGGATCTATAGCTGAGTTATGGAAAATAAGATACATTTTTGTTAATAGTTAAGGTACTTGAATACATTTTTAAGATCTACAATTCCCTAATGAGCACACAACTGCCTCACCAGTGAATCATTAAAATAACTGCCACATTTTCTGAATAAAAAATCCACAACATTAACAAAAATGTATGTTATTTGTCCACCACTCAGTTGTAGATCCTCAAATCATCTTTGCATTTGTACTGACACTGTCTTTCCTTCTGGAGGTTACTATGTTTGTTCTCCATGGTCCCTGTGTGTGTTGATCAGTAGTGACCGCTCCAAGCTCACTCCCATGATGGACTACAATCTCCATTCAAATTTGTAAACTAAACTTTAGATTGTAGTTCATCACAGGAGCGAGCTTGGTGTTATGGCTACTTTACAACACACACAGGGACCATCAGGGAACTTAAGTAGCCATCCTCTGGAAGGAAGGACAGTGTCAGCATGAATTCAGAGATGATTTGAGGATCTACAGCTGAGTGATACACAAATAAGATACATTTTTTGGTAATAGTTAAGGTACTTAAATGCATTTTTGAAATTTAACTCCTGAGTTTAGTGTCACTTTAAAAATAAAATAAAAGTTAACTTTTTGCAAAACACTGCAGATAGATAGCAACACATGCCCATGTCTTTGCTACCATCCCCAGTGCACTTGCTGAATCACTACCTAATACTTGATCTGTAAATATATAGAAACATGAAAACATAGTTCAATATTAATTAGTATAATATATAATTGACATACCTCAGTCTATACACTATATAGGATTTAAAAGTAATTAAAAAAATGCATCTGAAAAACTTATTAGTGTAACTGGTAGTACAGTCACACCCCAATCCTACACAATTGTTTGATGCAACTATAAAGAAATTAACTGCTATGGAATTAATCCGTGATAAGTAATGATTTTCACCCTCCTTTGTAACACTGAATAGACTGTTGACACCATTGTGATTGCACCATTACTTTTCTGCTATGTGCTACTGTAATTGTGTAAATTCTTACTTTGCAAACTGCTTTCTTTCAGAAATAGAGAACGCCATACCCAATAATGTCGCACCACACCCTTAAATATTGGACAATTAGTAGAAAATGTGTGAATTAAGGCTTTAAAGGTGCCTACTAAAGAGTACCAAAAATGATAAAATCTGAACAAATGAACAAAATGTATTATACAAATGTTAAAAGTTAAGCCAGATACAAACAATAATGTTGCCCACATTACACATCCAGAATGGATAACCAACAGCCACAATTATTAAATACAGTTCAAGTACATAAGTCCAAGTGACAGAGTAGGAATATATACCAAAAGTTCGCAGAAGATGTTGAGGATATCCAGTGGCTTCTCAACGTGTTTTGCCCAACTGGGCTTCTACAGGGGAGGGATTTGCGGACAGTGGAAGGTAAGTACTTTATGAAAGACAAAAACATACATATGAACAACTTATGAAAGCACATTATAATATCTGTGTGTTGAATGATACACATGTGCTTACGCCAATGATGCTGGATGCTGGACAAAAAGGGGCAACCACATGTCACGGCCTAAAATGTCAGAGGACCACATGATGGGGCGGGAATAATATGTATACCACCCAGATATGCAGTACAAGAATCTGTGAAATGAAGTAGGGCACCCAAAACTGATAAATGGCTCAAGCCTTGGAAACAAAAACAAGTATATTATATTAGAAGCTGTATTTACTTACTAAAAGCAAAGAGAAGGAAGGTCAACTGCTGACAGGCCCAATACCTGATGAAAAATCTGGTGAGATAAAATACAAGTGCTCACATATGGGACCCAACCATGAGGAACTCGAATGACAGCAGGGGCAAACAAACATTAGATGCGGCCACTGCCCTATTATCAGCAGGAGCCAGCAGATGTTGACTGACGTGATAACCCTTTTGTCAGCAAGAGCATGCAGACATAAAATATCACCAGGGAAAGGGGGAAGAAATGAAAAAAAAACAACTTAACTAAACTGGAAAGTAAGCTGAATTGGATATTTTTTCCAACTCAGCTATGTTGTCCTAGATTGTTCACTTCTCCTGCCTTCTCCAAACTCTTCACACTTTTGTGAATAACCCCAGATTCCAATATAAATCCAGCTTAAGTTTTATGAAAAGCTTGATTTTTCCTGCAAAGTTAAAGTGGCACTATACTCAGGGGCTAAATCTCACAGAAGAACTCTGGGCATAATTATTGATAACCCTTGTGGTGCTGGGATACTTGAATGCATTTTTAAGGTTTAACTCCTGAGTTTAGTGTAACTTTAAGCTTAGCTCCCACTTCCTTTCTTTTCCCTTAAAAAATAGATAGGTAGCCAAACTGACCAATAGGGAGGTATGAGCGGATCAAGATTAGGATTTACCTATAAAATCAGCTTCCTCTATTCCTGGAACTTTTTATTGTTTTCACATGCACTTTTCACTGAAGCTCACCTCTGCATAAGCATTTTTTCTTTACATGCTCAATTTTTAATTGCCCACGTTTCTGACAGTTTTACTTTAATGGCAATTCTATTTTAGGAAGGGAGGACAGATCATTTTTGGTACAAAGTTATTTCCAGATTTTGCTTTTGTTCAAATGTTGAGCATGAGCTGCATATAATTTGTAATTAATAGGCAGGCTAATGCATCCTACAACTGTGATTAGCTGAAGGGTTTTTACCGATAAATGAGGATTAGGTGAGCAGAGGTCAAGAAAGAGTTTTGGATATTTTCTGGTAGATCACTTTATTTTATCAGACAGTGAGATCAGGTACACCGTCGACACGTTTCGTGGTACTGTACGACCACTTCTTCAGGAAGGTGTATGACTGGGCCTCACATAAAAAAATGAATAAAAATATATATATATATAAAAAAAATTTTTTTATGTCTAGCCCAGTCATACACCTTCCTGAAGAAGTGGTCATACAGTACCATGAAATGCGTCAATGGTGTACATGATCTCCTTGCTTGACAAAATAAAGTGATTTACCAGAAAATATTCAAAACTCTTTCTTGTACTCCTGGCGCCTCTGCTCACCTTTCTTTGAGAAAATCCTAATTTTTTTGGAAAACCCCTTCAGCTACTTCATAAGGCATCAGGGACAGGAGTGGTCCTAGAGCTCTTCCTTCTAGTACACTTTTTGGAAGAATCTACTTTCCTAGTTACAACTGTGATTATCAATGTAAGTAAGTAGGTAAGTACTGAACCGATTGTTCTCTGATAAACTGCACTATATAAATTGAATAACTAGTTTAGTGGTTGATTTGGAGCTATGTAGAAAGAGAAATCCATATTTTCTTCTACCTTCAAAACATGAAATAAAGTAAACCTGTCACTGGTCAATTCTAATTGGCCATATCATGAAAAACTGGATACGCGAAGGTCAGACATATCAAAACAAATAGAAACAATTGGTAGATCCAGATATGGTACAAATCCAAACTCTTCCTGATGATTTGGGAGAGGGTGAGGCCAAACTTTACAGGAAAAGTGTATATCATTGATGCATGCTGCAATCATTGAAGTAAACTACTGCTTATGCATTTTTAATCAAAAACCCACTGGGAATTGACTAGGTATTTGACAGAATTATATAGGATGCTGTCCATAATCCACTTAAACGCTGCCTAATCATGTCAACACTATGGATATATATATCGGCAAAAATATGTTTTCCTTATAAAGAAGTATCCTTTAAATTCTAAGCCAAATTTAGGAACACTGTGAATGCTGGCCCTGCTCACAACTATGCGTAGGAACGTGTGCCTTATGACACATACATTACTGTAATGTTTAATTCTGTGTTTTTACATAGAGGAGCTAAAGGAATATCAGGCATTATATTTTGATGCAAGGTCTGCTATATGAATTCCTTATTTTTTTTTAAATGCAGACTTTTTGGTTCAAAAGTAAAAAGCTAAATAATAACACCAGTCAAAAATATATATTGGCTGCATTTTTTTCTTATGCAGCCAGTGCTTGCTTTCCTCAGCATTCCCAGTATTAAAAGCTTGTATGCAACAAGGTCTAATCCTTCAGTTTATTCTCTATGGGCTTCTCACCTACGTTTGACAAATCCATAAAAGGACTTCTGTGCTGAGAGGAATATGAAGACTGCCACTAATGAAAATACTAGCTGACTGTTTCATGACATTTCCTGTGGAGATGTCACAAGAGGAGGCAGTGACAAGATAGATCGGCACCAGCCTAAAATGCAGCACTGGATCACTGGTTTCCACTAGCAGAAGAGGCACCTGCAATGGACATGTGGAGGCATCAGGAAATAAGATAAAGGATTTGGTAGGCTTATAAAAAAAAGAATTGGTGAATGGGTGGGAGGGATGTTGATATGTGCTGACAATGTTCATTGCTGTGCTTTTGTGAATGCGCTGCAATGCACTTCTACATGTGTTTATATATTATACTTTACATTGTTATATGTAGAGTATGAGTAGAATATGGTGAACTCCAAATGGTTTTCCAGCCCATGTAGTAGCAAAAGCCTATGGGAATAGAGCGCACAAAGTCCCAGGCTGTTGGGAAACCACAGGGCCAGTGTGAAGGAAGAACAGCCATTAAGGATGCAGCATTACCTAGTTATCAGTGCAGTAGGTGTAAAAACAAAGTGTGGTTGAAGAAAAAATGGTAATAAAGAAGCGATATTAATAAGATAAAAAGTATATTGTATCATCAAGTTCTTATATTTCCTGCAAAATAATGAACAGTGCACCTAATGAAACCTCCAACCAATGCACTAGTCATATTTACCTTTTATCAAGAAACCAGGTGAAAGGATGGCCCACCGGCCAGTCCTATGGTGTTTAATGTGTATATCTAGAACCCCTCTCGACATAAAAGCATACGAACTCTGTTGCCTCCCCCATGGTTTGGGAATATGTTCAATTACTTGCACCCTAAGCTTATAGATTTGGTAGCCTCTTTTTATTAACATAATTGTAATGTCTTTTTTATTAACATAATTCAATTATGACCATTTCTTCGCCATACAATCTAAGTTTCCACTGTATATTAGTTGATGTCTGTTGGTCAGAACGTTAGGGTGATTGAGGTCACCCTATCCACATAGTAATCCTGAAGGGACCTTTGGTGTGCTGGTGACTTTTCTTCAAACTATTTTTTGACAGGGTCTGCTAAAACCAAATGGTTTTATTAGTTCTATATACTTGCAGTGGGGCCTGTTTAATGCGGGTGCAGAGAACCATGCACTTGTGATATACTCAAATGAGTAAAAGTAACTTTTTGAGCACAGCCAGATACCTGATTGTCTGTACAAAAGGAACCGATTCAATAGTCTGTTTATATCTAGGGCCCTCCTTTAAAATGTATTCTCTAGCAAAAGCAGCAAAATGGGGAATTCCCTAGTGAGGGTAGTCCCTCTAGTGAAATTATTCTAGCGTACCCATAGTTTTAATAATGCGGTTGTCTACCGTGGAGCACATTTTAAACACCCAAAAAGTTGTGAGATGAGCAACTTCAACCAGGTGTCTGGGATATGCACTCCTGTAATGTAATGCAGCAGGATTGTATATTACAGCCTTGTATGTTTGTTGTGCTCAAAAGAAAATAATGTTTTTTTTCAAGAATGAAGTGGGAGCAGCAGCATATGCCAGGCTCCCATTATAGGACTATGACAGCCACCCATAGCTTGCATATGCTTCTGCTTGCTTTGCTATTATAAAATAAATAAATCATTTAAATAAATAAATAAATGAGAAAAAAAATATTGAGTTACTTGTAATCCTCGAGCTCTGGCTGTTGGTCTACCTTCCTCTTATCAGTTGAGCCTCGCACTGTCTCCTATAAAGGAGTAGCACCAGGCATGTTGGTTTCAGTTGGCAATGGACCCATACAGCACAGCTTTACACCTCCCCCCTGCCCCCTATGTTCCTTACATGTCACAACCTTTTGAGGCCTGAGTCATGGTGACTGGGTTTCTATGTATTGTCGGTTTGGTATATTTTGTATTGTGTTTTTGGTTCAAAGTGTGTGGAGGATTGTTTTATTATATGTTGGCTCAAGTTGTTTTAATTGAGCTATGATAAAGGTTTTAATATATAGTTTTGTTAGAATTATATAGTTGAGGTTGCTGTTGTGATCAATAAAGGCCGTGGCCAATTAAATTCCAATTTGGTCTTATTGTCTTATTTGTGTTTAAAGTATTTATTGTTATATGGTTATTATTTCTTATGTAAGTGTGCTGTCTCAAGTTCAGCTAGCAAGAACTCACTTGACATGATTGGTATGGGATCCTTGGCTAAAAATCATTGCATGGCCTCGATCCCACCTCTGTTGTGAATGCATTTGTATAATGAGGGTTATAATAAATAGGGTTGATTTACTAAAGGCAAATAGGCTGTTCACCTTGTAAGGAAATTTGTACTTTGCAGGGTACGTTTCCCTTAACTTAGTGAATGTGGTGAAACTTCACCTTGTAAACAATACTCAATCATCTACAAAGAAAATATAAAAAACAGCATTTTTTCTTGGTGATGGAAGTCAGCACAGCTTCCCATCATTCACTAAACTAAGGCAAACTTCCCCTGCTAATTGCAAATTCCCTTGCAAAGTGAACAGCCTATTTGCCTTTAGTAAATCAACCACAATTAGTTCTGTATTTGAGCGGATTTACACCTTGGTGACTCTTAGTTAGTCTATATATGACTGCATATTTGGAATATTCTATATCAAGATATTTACAGACATCCCCACTTTACTATCCATTTCTGAAGCTTATTGTCAGCATAAGCAGGGACATCCCAATAATGAAACAGACAAAGGGAAATTGCCTCAGGCGACATCTCTTTGGGTCATTGGGGGGGAGCCTCTTTCCAGCCAAAGTGTAGCAAGTTTCTAAGAGCCGGACAGGGAGATGACTAAGGGCCATACACATCTCCCCGCTCAGCAGTAACATGGGATGCTCAGCAGTCATCCCAACCAGATCCTGGCAACCAGTGGCGTCAGCGAACTGGGTGGCATGCCAGCCAATGCCAGAGCCCCCTGTTAGCATGCATCACCAGAACCCCCTATCCCTCCCCCTCCTCCACCTCAGGCAGGGAATAGGGAAGGGACATCCCTGTGTATAGGACCATAGTTAGTATAAACAGATGATGTAGGATTCTGCCTTAGCGGAAAATAGCTATTAGAGTCAGCAAGCATACAGAGCATACCTATATGATACTCAGAGTAATCTAATACTACCTTAGCAGTAACCACTGCTATTGGCTTGTATAATAATAATGTCGCGGTCATCTTTCAAAGGTTACGGGACTTGCATTTTGCCTTTAGTTTGATTGGAGTAATTTCTCACACGGTTAGTCGACAGACATGTGTTATTGCTCACCTTTGTACATAGCTCTCTATGCTTTTAAATGGTCCTGGTGGAGTTAATTCACTTTTGACCCTAAATTGACCCACAATGTTGGTTGTAGGATCCTTTAACTGAAAAGTATTGTGTAATTTTTATAGTATGTTCAAACTATCCCCTAAACATGAACTATTGTGTAGTATAAACAAAGAAATACTGTATCTTTTATTTGTGTAAATAGAAAGTTATAAGAAATTCAACATTTGTCACGCAAGGTGGCATGAACAAAGTGATATACCCAGAAATGTACACAAAGTAGAGGTAATACTTCAACAACCCCAGATAATAAGAAGGAAGTAATTACACCACAAATGATGAGACACACCATTAATATACTGATGGGGGTGTACAAATGTATATACACAGTAATTATTTAGTCAATAATAACATATGTGATGCTTTAATACAGTTAAACTAATGCAACCTCTATGAAACTAGCAGACCATTGTTCTGATCTGACCCTTACTGAAACCTGTATTTACG
>NW_017306546.1:23228-29412 GCF_000935625.1 Nanorana parkeri
TGGTCAGCATATGAAAATAATTTCCTCCATGTGATTAACGATATAAAAAAACTGTCCAAGAACTGACTTCTTCGACAGCTCTGATTCAGGCAGTAAAAATGCCAATTCACAGTGAGTCACACTTCCAGATGGAAATGAGCACACTTCCTCACTCACTCTCGTACCTAAGATTCCATTTTATCAGGAAAGGGCTGAATGGTGTTTCACATTTTTTCTGTGGTCGGAAAGGGAGATGCATCCTTTTTTGGGAGGAAAAAACTACAATGAGTCAATGATGACAACCTTAAAATTAGTACCAGCCAGATAGATAAATATATACATATATTTTTTTTAACCAAAAAGCGAGAACTGGGTTAAATATATAAAAATTAGTCTGGGGTACTTACAAAAATAATGACTATAAAAATCTATCCTTTTATAACATAACAAATGAATTATTATTTCCATATGATAGAATTATAAATGCAAACCATATACAGGAAAAAATTAAAGGAGAACTATGAGGTGAGTGCTTTTCACTCACCTCATAGTTCTAGCCGAACTGAGGAGGGGCTGGATTATGAATGGACACTACACTAGCTTCAGATTTAAAAAAGGAAGACATTTTAGTGGTCCTTACAACTAGATAGCCAGATATGAATTCATCTTTCTAGCTGTCTGTATATATGTATGTAAAAAAACAAAAACAAATGCTATTCCTTTTTCTTTTACTGGTTAATTTAAAGCAGATGCAAACCCTAAATGAATCCCATGTGCTAAAACCCTATCTATCATAAACAATTGAATTTGTTCTTAATAAAATAGTTGTATTCACCTTTATTTCATCCTTTGTTGCATCTCAATGCTGCTGCTGGTCTCCTGTAGCCCCTTTGTAGCCTTTTCCTATTTACATGCACACCAGTGATGATTTAGTGGCATTTCTCAGGACAGACTTCCTGATGATAACAACAGTGGACCATGCCTGCATAATGTGTGTTGAAATGGCCTACTGTAGTCTTCATCTGAAGCCCATGTGAAAGTGTGAAAATGCAGGAGTACAATTGGGAAACAGTGACAGTGTTCAAACATATAAAAGAGTTCAAACATCACTGTGTGCTATTATTTTAAAAACCCTTTTTCTGTGTACAGTTATTGATTATTTATCTACACGTAGCAGTCATATTTGTTCATAACATAAGAAGGCTGTGCTTCATGCTTAGTAGTGCAGGACAATGGTTGACCCTCACTGATCTTTTTATTTTACTACAAGTCTACCAATCCTAACCAACTAAAAACAATGACCTGTCTGCAGTCTCTAATGACATGAAATACCAGCCATTTGAAGAAAAGAAATCATGTTGTCTTTTGTCTAGGCTTTATGTCACATTAAGGAGCTCTGAACAGTTTTTTTCTATTCATGATAGGAAAGAGGTACTTTGTCATGTTATAAAAGTGCTGTAATTTGAGAATACTGATGTATTTCCATTTGAATCTTATAAAGTGTGGATTTTAAAGCCCTATTACAGCACTCCACAGAGCTTTACTGACTGGACACTTAAACTTAAAGGTGGCTCCTTGATCATCGAGGTTCAAGTGTTTGCACAGTTTTGAGACTCAAGGCAGGATAGCAATGGAAAGGTTCCTGTGCTGCTTTCCAACTCAGTCACCATATCCATGTGGGGGACAACTGCAGTTCTGCTTTCTCAAGTCCTCACAGCACTCCATGGCAGCCAGTAACTTGAAAGAGGCCTTCCAAGATGGAAGATCCCCACAACCTCCTGCACCCATAGGCCCTAAGGACAAGACAGATGGTCAAAGTTGCATGCACCAGAAAGTGTATCAGATATTTAATAACACTCCCAGCATGAACTGCAGGCCCCCTCAAGCCTGCTGATTTGCCAGGTAATAAACAGCCTTAACATGGAATGTTATCTCTAAAACACCATGCTGGAGCAAGCTCGACACAGTATGTAACTGACATAATCACGTCACATTTAGAGAACACTAGCCTACACCTTAAATCCCAGTGTCTTCTCGACAGTTATATGACAAGAGGTGTTCTTTTTTTCTGGGAAGGAAACATTGTTCTCTGCATAATTTTCCTGTGAGCCCAGGGGTGGTCATTGGGGTCTTGGGCTCACTGGTAGGGATGGTCTGATCGGCTGTTCGAGTGTTTGCCGAACGCCGAACTTTATGGGATGTTTGCGATCTGTTCCACCGCGCAATGTCCCATGAGGCAAAGTGCCCTTCGAAGCTCTAATTGGTTAAAGTCTTGCACCTGACCACAAGTCGCCCCTTTTCAAGGAGCGACCCTGGAAAAGCACCCTTCCAGTGCTGAGAGCATGTGGCCTGGTGTGGGGGGGGGGGGGGCGGACCATTTTTGTGGGTGAGGTTCCTCCTTAAAATCCCTACCAGACCTTAAGGGCCTGGTATGACTTTAAGGGGGAACCCCACACACTTTTCTTTTTGTTTTTTGTACACGGGGTCCCTCCTAAATATTCCTACTAGACCTTAAGGGCCTGGTATGACTTTTGCATGAGGCTGCATATATTGCAGCAGATACAGATGGTGAATCCTGTGGAGGGAGGGTGTAAAGTTAGAAGTAAGGAGGAGGAAGAGGAGTTTAGTGTTTTTCCACTGTCACCCTAGAAGTCACAGTAAACAACCTCCCCCACATTCTCACATATACTTCAATGGAGTTTGGATTTAAGTTCACAGTTTTCAACACATTTGCTCATCTCTACTCCTAACTAGGGATGGGTTTCGAGTTCAGGCCGAGCTTGTTCTCTGTTTGAACTAAAGAGATGCCTGTCCGCTTAGGTGAACCTCATATATTCAGTTGCCCATTCAAAGTAATTGGTTGCTAGGAAGCTAGTGGTCGCCAGTGTCAGAGATGTGGTCATCAAAGGATAAATCAGCAGGCTGGGAGTACATAGCATTCAATGTTAATTTTCTTGCAAATAGATGTACATCCTTAATTATAGAGAATTTATCCATATTTTTAGTACGGCAAAAGGTTAAACCTTTTTAAAAAACGTACATTTCCTGATGAGCCAGAGGGGTATCTGAAAGATTAATCAAGTCTAGGTTTTCTATGCTTTTTGTTGTAGTTATAATTAATTTATCCATTTCTGTGCTGGTCCCTGATCCATAATGGATCCTATTTGTGTTATCCCTACACGGGGGTCATTGTTTTTTGTGAGGATTAGTCCTAAAAATGTGTGTTAAATGAAGGTGTGTGACCTAGTGCGAAAATTTGTGCAGAAAGTGATGTGCCTTCCAAATCTGGAGATGACCTAACAACCCCATATCCGTCTGAGACTGGGTTGCCACTTTTTGTCCTTTCTCCCGCTTCATTTAGTTTTCTGTTGGTTTTGTTTCTTTGTTTCTGTTTCGTTTTCTGATGTGTGTTGTGCTTGTTCTCAAGACCTTTTTAAGTTATCTAAAAGTACCTTTTCGTGACTTACTCAATACTTGTTACTGGGTGCTATCAAAGACAGAAGTCTCCAAATCCTTCTAATCCTTGAAAATCCCACCTTTTACTCCCACCGTCCACTGTGAAAAGCTTACATTAAAATTTTATTTTCTTTCCCCTCAACAATTTATCTGTGTATAGTCTCAACATAATCTGTTTTTTGTGTTTTCAATGTTACACTTTTTTGTTCTCCATTTGTTAACATTCTGCTCTGAATTTCCCCAATCCTTTTTAACCCATTTTAATTCTTAATGGAATTCACCAGTCAGTAGCGTCATATTGATGCTACATCCCTGAAAATGTATTTCCCTTTTACATTTAAAGTCCCCAGTTACTGCTCTGATAGTTGAAAAAATCTGGACTCTATAACCCTGTGGGCATATACTCACCTTGATAAGCAATATTCCACCATATGTTTGATGTGATCTCAAACAGCTTTTTTAATTTCCCAAAATCATTGTTTATATCTCTTTTCAGAACTTTCTTGTCACCTTCCTGATCTTGTTGTTGCTAAAATATTGAAATTAAAGGATTCCATTGCAAGTTGTTAAAAAGCGTTTTTTCAATTTTTTGAAATTTATTCCATGAGGATTATAACACTTAGAGGATGCAACCCTCAACATAGAAATAGAAAAACGGCATAATATTGTGTAATAACGTTGAATCAAAACTGTGTAACCCTCTCAAAGAACCCAAAAATCTGGTAAAATGAAAAACGAGATCTGGTCATACAGCGAAATAGAGCACAAAATATGACTTTTAATAGACCTCTTAAAATCTTGACAAATAATCAAAATGGTTATTAAAATGTCAAGTGACCCAAGTAAATGCCCATAATATAATGTAAATCACAAATCCAGATCCGAATTTTCGTTAAACAGACATTTGAATTTGCTCGCATTCGGACACGTTCAGATTCGGAAATTCGAATGCACCCGAATGTCCGAATTTAACTAAATTCATATGAATATCCATTCGGAACTAAAGGACATTTACATGTCTGCACTTGTCCTATAATATTTTCAACTTTTTACTTTTTACATAAGTATTAAAATCGAGAAACATGCACACGAGCTCAATCAAACTTTTTTTATTTTTTACTCATTTTTTAAAAATGTTTTACTCTATAAAAGTATATGGTGGTAAAGTTTCTGGTTCACATTGAATGTTTTTATGATACAAGGTAGATCTATTTTATATCATCTCACATTATCTAAAGAATTTATTGCCGGAAGCATGAGCCTTTCTTAGAGGTGGACTAACCTGTTAAGTACATTCCACCTAGTTATGCAAACTATGTATACTGTAAAAGCTATATATCCATGGGATGAAAATATGATAAGCTCGCTGATATCTAGACACTCTGTCACATCCTGTTCTACTGCGATGCTTGCATTACAGGAAATATGGCCTTGAACCTTACTTTCATCTTTACTTTTTTTTTTATGTCCATGTCACCTTTTACTAGCTTAGGGACAACAGTTCACTGTATCAAGCTAACAAGGTTTGGCTTCACTCCCCTGTGACTATGATATAGTCAAGGGACGGAGAATTGGCTACTTCTTTCTTGCCCATAGAAGGCTCCCACACACTTATGTCCCTTCAAATGTATCTAAACCCCACATTTTTTGTAAGTATTAGGACCCCTATCATGTTTTTATTGTTTTATGTGCCCCCACTGTGGAGGCTTACCCTCTCTATAATTGTCCTGGAGACCACTGTCCCCAGGACAGAAAGTGACTGAAAATTAAAAATTATACAGGTGCCACTGGAACAGGAGGTGCAGAGGAATCGTTCAATGGGGAGACCAGTTTTGGTGACAACTGTATAAGAGATTTCCCCTTGCTTTAGAGAGATTTCCCCTAATGTCTAGTTGAATTATGAATGGAAATCTTCCCAATGGACCACAGACAGACAAAAAAAAAAATCCTGCCATGCATCTTCCTTATTCTCTAAACAAAATAAAGTTTGGGTTTTAGATATTTTTTCATAACAACTTTCTTCCTCTTACACTAAAATTACCTATTTAACATTTTTTAAAACCAATTGATAGCATGTAAAAAACTAAGGTAACTTAAAACCTTTTTTTGTCACTGTTACATTTATTGATCTTTTACTCAGCTTTTAATGTTAAGTTAATGTGTACTAAGCATAATAACTTACAAAAGGTGAAACATGTTAAACAAAGTAATTTGATAACTTATTAACAAATCACAGATTTGTAGTCTACTTGATAAAGCTATATGAAACATCCTTGTGATAATGTTTTACAGTCTGATTTAAGAATTTTTATGACAAAAAAAACACCATGCTGGAGCAAGCTCGACACAGTATGTAACTGACATAATCACGTCACATTTAGAGAACACTAGCCTACACCTTAAATCCCAGTGTCTTCTCGACAGTTATATGACAAGAGGTGTTCTTTTTTTCTGGGAAGGAAACATTGTTCTCTGCATAATTTTCCTGTGAGCCCAGGGGTGGTCATTGGGGTCTTGGGCTCACTGGTAGGGATGGTCTGATCGGCTGTTCGAGTGTTTGCCGAACGCCGAACTTTATGGGATGTTTGCGATCTGTTCCACCGCGCAATGTCCCATGAGGCAAAGTGCCCTTCGAAGCTCTAATTGGTTAAAGTCTTGCACCTGACCACAAGTCGCCCCTTTTCAAGGAGCGACCCTGGAAAAGCACCCTTCCAGTGCTGAGAGCATGTGGCCTAGTGTGGGGGCAGGG